>NW_007727176.1:417913-419905 GCF_000696425.1 Galeopterus variegatus
AGACTCCTGGAATTTCAGGGAAATATCCACGTGGCCTGGACAAGTCAGCACCTTCCCCAGCCTGTTTCCCGTGAAAGGCTGAATTCTTCATACCTCCAAAATAGCAGAGGGGGTTAGGGCCTAGATTCCCCACGGGGCACACTTCCCAGCAGGCTCCTCTGAATGGGTGCTGGGCACAGTGGGGAAGAGACTCACTGGCCAGCCTTCCCTCGTCCCTCTTGGCCCCCAGGGTCCCTTCGACAAGGACGCCTGCGTGTCGAGGCACTCCATCAACCCATACAGCAACAGGGAGAGCCGGATCCTCTTCAGCACATGGAACCTGGATCACATGTAAGTGTGCACTCTCCAGTTTCGGGAGCATCTGTCGCTGAGACCAGGTTCACAAATGAGAAGGGCACTGAGTGGGCTTCTGGCACTGGCCTGGTTTTGCCTGTTGTGCCTATGTGGTACCACCTGGGATGGCCCCAGTGTGCAGCATGGAAGAGACTGCTGGTGGGTGTGCACTGCTGGTCCCACCGTCAGTGCGTGTGCCTAACCCCGAGCTGGCCTGTGCTCCCCTCCAGGTCCCGTCTGTGGGAGGAGCTGGGGGCTGCGGGCCTTTTCCAGGGCACAGGGCCTGGCCCCCTGCGGGGACTGGTCATCGGCTGCCAGAGCTTGGGTGCCGTGTGCGTGGACCAGGACGAGCTCGGAAGGTGGGGACCCTTGTCTTGTCTTGTGGTGTGTAGGGCTTTCCTTGTTGAACCAATTTTTGGCCAGCAGGATTGGTTTTTTTTTTTTTTTGTCCTTTTAGAGACCGGCCACACTGCGCTCAGCCAGTGAGCACTGTGAGCACACCGGTCATCCCTATATAGGATCCGAACCCATGGCCTTGGTGTTATCAGCACCGCACTCTCCCGAGTGAGCCACGGGCCGGCCTGGAATCAGAGTTTTTTAAAAGTGCGTAAAACATTGTAGCTCTGGTTGAAGCCTCCTTTTATCCCTCTGTACTCACCCACTTCCTGAACGTTCTGTGTGTCCTTCTGATACCTGCTTATAAAGCTTTACCGTGTGTGTGAGTTTAACATACGCATAGGGGACGTCATGCTGTGCTTCTGTGCAGTGTGCCTTCTCGTCCCGTCTGTACTTTTGGTGACGCGTTTGTGGATTGGTACATTCATCTTAACAGGTGCAGAATACTTCTCCATTTTTGGAAGAAGTATGGTCTTCACTCTGGTTTTAACATCTGTTTCCATGCTGGTAGGCTTTCAGGTGATTTCTTTTTTTTAAATTTTAATTTTAATTAAAGTTTTTTTGGCATATGGGTTATTTCTAATTTTTCACTGTTATAAAAACCCTGCGATGAACACTCATATGGAATGAACTCATTTGATCTCCTGGTTTCATGCTGTTTANAATTTTAATTAAAGTTTTTTTGGCATATGGGTTATTTCTAATTTTTCACTGTTATAAAAACCCTGCGATGAACACTCATATGGAATGAACTCATTTGATCTCCTGGTTTCATGCTGTTTAAAGTGTGTTCACGTTGAAGCATCAGCAGCATCTGGGACCTGGTTAGGAATGCAGATTCTCGGGCCCCATCCACCCATTACCCAGGTGCCCGGGGTTTGCGTGTGCATTCCAGGTGGGGAGGGACTGCCCCAGGGTCTGCCCTCAAGTCCCTCTGGGGAAGTGCTGGGGGCTGGTGACGCCCATCTCTACTCTCTGTGTCGCCAGGTCATTCTCTGGAGTGTCCTGGTTTACGCACTCACCGGTCCTGTGTATTCACATTGCTCCCTGTCCTTGCCGCCCTGTCGTAGTCTATTTCTGTTGCTTACAGTTTCGGAGGCTGGGAACGCCAATGTCCAGGTAACACTTCTGGTGAGAGTCTTGGTAGTGGTGACAGTGAAGGCAGAGTATCATACTGTGAAAATGGTGGAGCGGAGAGAGAGTAACCTCCTCATTCACTCTCCTTTTAAAGCCCTCAGAACCACACCCCTGACCACCATTATT
>NW_007727176.1:420844-455368 GCF_000696425.1 Galeopterus variegatus
TTCTCTGGAGTGTCCTGGTTTATGCACTCACCGGTCCTGTGTATTCACATTGCTCCCTGTCCTTGCCGCCCTGTCGTAGTCTATTTCTGTTGCTTACAGTTTCGGAGGCTGGGAACGCCAATGTCCAGGTAACACTTCTGGTGAGAGTCTTGGTAGTGGTGACAGTGAAGGCAGAGTATCATACTGTGAAAATGGTGGAGCGGAGAGAGAGTAACCTCCTCATTCACTCTCCTTTTAAAGCCCTCAGAACCACACCCCTGACCACCATTATTAACCCATTCACTCCTGCACGGTCCTACGATCCAACCACCTCTTCAAGGCCCCACCTTTCAATTACTGTAATAGGATTTCCCACCCTCTTAATAGTCACAGTGGGGGCCAGGTTTCTAATACATAAAACTTGGGGGACACATTCAAGCTTCAGTGAGTTTGGGGGACATAACTCCCTCCACTGGACACCCCTTGGTGCCGTGGCACTACTTTGCATTTCCCAGTCTGATAGGTGAGAGACAGACTCTCTTGCTTTAATTTTTATTTTCCTGATTATTAGGAAGATTGAATATCTCTTTAGATGTTTTTTGGCCATTTCTGTCTTCTGCGTTGCTTAGTTTTGATTGAGTTTTTGGTCTTATTTATTTGTAGGAATTCTTTACATATTCTGTATACTATTTCTTTGGTGGCTATTTGTATTACAGGTATCTTTTTCCAGTGTTGGCTTGTCTTTTAATATTATGATGTCTCTTATCAGGACAGGTTTTAAATTTTAATGTGCTCAGACTTATCTTTTCCTTTTTGTATGTTTAGAAATCCTTCCCTGCCCCGTTTATCATAATGATTTTCTGCTATTTTTTCTCTACTGTTTAGCTGTACCCCTGTCCACATGCACTGAGCGCTCAAAGATGATTTCTGGGCTCTCCAGGCCACTTTCTGCTCTTGTCCTTCTCATGACTCATTAGAGGGTGGGGACATCAATCTAGGAACACAACCAGCATTAAAAAGTGACATAGGCCAGCCTAGAACAGAATGCACAGCATGAACCAGGGGCATGTTTCATGAAATGTTTGTTTCAGTTAGTTATATTTCTTTCTTTTGAAATACATATATTTACACATAGATATGTGTATTGGGTTTTAATGAAAAATGTGTTTTTTACCACCATTTATGAAAAAGCTGGGGACACACTAGTCTGTTTTCCCCAAGCCATAGCCACAGGCCTGCTCCCGACATCTGTGGGGCTCAAAGTCACCTGCCACATGTTTAAATGCTTAAGAGTTAAAAGACAAACAAACTGTGAAATAAAACACACGCTGTCCTCCTACTTGGACTAAGACATCATTGTGGCCTGGAAGGCCAGGCTCCAGGTTCGAGAAGAATTCGTAGACTTCTTGGAGTTCTGGAATGTGGCAGCACAGGGGAGCTGGCCCCTGGCATCCCAGGCCTGCCCCTTCTTGTCCCACACCTAGTGCCACCTCATGCCACGGGAGCCTGCCATGGTACATCCAGGCTTTGAACCCCCTCCCCTCAGGCTAGGGGTATATGCACTGGTAGAAGCCTGTCTAAGGAGGGTGGACTGGTGAAGAGGCCTGTGCAGGCCCCAAAGCAGCTTGGAGGCCTCTGGGAAGGACGTTGCAGGTCCCGGGCACTGGGAGCATGGCAAGGGCAGGGTGGTGCCGGGGTCTCCACATGGGCTCTGGGTGGGCCTCGCTCCTTGGCCCTGAAGAATCCTGCCTCTGGGGATGGGCCGCAGTGGGTCCCTGGAAAGCAGGTATCCCCTCTGCTTAGGTGGGAGGGCATTTGTGCCAACGCCGTCCTCTGTGTGTCGTCCGCGGTGTGCAGGTTGTGTTGTCCATGGCGGACTGCCCTCCCAGTGTTCTTCAGAGTGGTCTTTGACCGTCTTTGGCCCTTTGCTTAATAAATTCTTGCTTTTATTTTTTTGTTCCTACTCTCTTACTTTTTTGGGTTTGTTTGTGCTTAATCATTAATTTGTATCTCTCTTGTGTTCTGACATATATTTAAGGCTACAGATTTCTCTTAATACTGCTTTGTCTGCATCCCACAAGTTCAGAATTTGTCATTCAGTGCTAAACATTTTCTAATTTCCATTATGCTTTTATTTTATTTTATTTTTTAATTTATAAAGAAAAGAGGTTTCTTTGGCTCACGATTCTGGGACATCTGCATCTGGCGCGGGCCTCTGGCTGCTGCCACTCCTGGCGGAAAGTGGCAGGCAGCTGGCAGGTGCAGGATCACATGGCGAGAGGATGGAAGATTTTATTTTGGATCCATGAATTATCTAGAGGTCTGTGGTTTCCAGACTTGTTTTTGTGCTTGTTCTCAATGTCTTGTTATATTCCTACGTATCTTCCACTGTGTTCCGTTTGTAAATGGTCAACATTTGTGAATGTGCTAAGACTTTCTTTATACGCATAATGCTTTTGCCCCAAATTCCACTTCGTTGGGTTTCTGTGGCTTTGCCAGCTTTCTCTTGGCTAGCATGGCATTTTCCACTGCTTTCATTCGACCTCTGCATGTCACTGGGTTTGGGTGTGTCTCCTCGTGCAAGTTTAGCCACCTTTTGTTTTCATCTGAGGCTGTCCATCTCTCCATGGGTGCCGGGAGCCCGTGTGTGTGATAGGACACTGCTGTCTCCCCCAGGACAGCCACGCTGCAGGTCTCCCGCTCTCAGCTGTGTCCCAGTGTCTGGCCACAGTGGCCAGGCAGCTAATGTTTGTTGGATATTTCATTGAGTGAATAGATTTGAGTTTGTTTTTGCTACTTTGTCCTGGGTTTCCTGTTTGCTGTACCATTTTCTTACCTTTTTGGGGGCTTCTGGTGTCTTTTGTTGATTTAACTGAGTTTTCTTTTCCCTTGCCTGTCACTCCACCCTTCCGTGCTCTTTTTGCAGAGCACCCCCTTGTGTTAATGCTGCACAGAATGCTGGTGTGTGTCTGTGGCCAACACTTCCTTACAGTCACCAGCAGAGCCACCGTCTCTGTCCCCACATGCTGCTGACACTTGGTGCTGTTGTCACACCCTGTTTCTGTGTCTGGCCCTTTGTCGTCTTTCACGAGGGTCTGGGAGGGTGAGTTCTTTCCAGTCTTTGAAAATGTCCACACAGCTTCTACCCTTGAGTAATTAGCTAATATTGGGTTTTTGGTTAACAAGTATCTACCTTCAGTACTTTGAAGAAAGATTCCATTGTCTTCCGGCATCTGATCTTGAGAAGTCTGTTAGTCTGATTTTCTGCCGTTTTTATATAGTTTTAGTGTTCTCTTTCTCTTCGAAAATGATATGTCTCTAGTAGGTACAGGTCTTTCTTTTTCTTTTTCTTTTTTGTCTTTTTGTCTTTTTCCGTGTCTGGCAACGGATCGCAACCCTCAGTGTTGCCCCCGTACCGGACCAGGGACCGGCAACGGGACCGCAACCCTCGGTGCTGCCCCCGCGCCTCGCTCAGCCAGTGAGCGGGAACCGGTCTGTATGTGGGATCCGAAGCCTCGGGCGGGAGCGCCACCACGCTGCCAAGCAGCGCACTGTAGCAGGGCGCCACCGGGCCGGCCCCCAGGTCTTTCTTTTCATTGTGACTGGGACTTGTCTCTGTTCTGAAGACCTGCTGTTCTTTAGTTTGGAAGGTCCGTGAGCATCCGGCGGGTGTCGCTGTCGCGCTCCCCCGTGCGGCTCCTCCAGAGCTGTCGTGGGACTGGGCCGTGTGGGGCCTTCTCATCCCACACTCCTCGTGCTGTCTGCTCTTTCATGGTGCCAGCTCTGTGCTGCTGCATTACTGTGTCCTGCTGTACACTGAATTGTGTCCCCAAAATTCACCTACTGAAAGCCCGACCCCTGATGTGACTGCATCTGCTGATAGGGTCTTTGGGGGGTAAGTAAGGTTAAATGAGGTCTTGGTCATGGGAGTGGGGCCTTAATCCAGTGGGACTGATGTCCTCATGAGAAGAGGAAGAGGCTTGCTCCTCCCCACTCCCACCTCGCGCCTTGTGAGGACGCAGTGAGGAGGCGGCCACCTGCCAGCCAGGAGGAGCCCTCACCAGAACCAACCCTGCTGCACCTGGACCTGGGACTCCCACTCCAGAACCGGGGAACGGGAATGTGTGCTGTGCAGGCCCGGTCTGTGGTGCTCTGTCACCAGGGTGCTCCCTGTGTCACCCGCTTGTGCTCTCCAGCTGCAGTGTGTCCAGTCTGTGGTTCCAGTCTGTGGTGCTCTGTCACCAGGGTGCTCCCTGTGTCACCCGCTCGTGCTCTCCAGCTGCAGNTAATGATTTTCTGCTATTTTTTCTCTACTGTTTAGCTGTACCCCTGTCCACATGCACTGAGTGCTCAAAGATGATTTCTGGGCTCTCCAGGCCACTTTCTGCTCTTGTCCTTCTCATGACTCATTAGAGGGTGGGGACATCAATCTAGGAACACAACCAGCATTAAAAAGTGACATAGGCCAGCCTAGAACAGAATGCACAGCATGAACCAGGGGCATGTTTCATGAAATGTTTGTTTCAGTTAGTTATATTTCTTTCTTTTGATATACATATATTTACACATAGATATGTGTATTGGGTTTTAATGAAAAATGTGTTTTTTACCACCATTTATGAAAAAGCTGGGGAAACACTAGTCTGTTTTCCCCAAGCCATAGCCACAGGCCTGCTCCCGACATCTGTGGGGCTCAAAGTCACCTGCCACATGTTTAAATGCTTAAGAGTTAAAAGACAAACAAACTGTGAAATAAAACACACGCTGTCCTCCTACTTGGACTAAGACATCATTGTGGCCTGGAAGGCCAGGCTCCAGGTTCGAGAAGAATTCGTAGACTTCTTGGAGTTCTGGAATGTGGCAGCACAGGGGAGCTGGCCCCTGGCATCCCAGGCCTGCCCCTTCTTGTCCCACACCTAGTGCCACCTCATGCCACGGGAGCCTGCCATGGTACATCCAGGCTTTGAACCCCCTCCCCTCAGGCTAGGGGTATATGCACTGGTAGAAGCCTGTCTGAGGAGGGTGGACTGGTGAAGAGGCCTGTGCAGGCCCCAAAGCAGCTTGGAGGCCTCTGGGAAGGACGTTGCAGGTCCCGGGCACTGGGAGCATGGCAAGGGCAGGGTGGTGCTGGGGTCTCCACATGGGCTCTGGGTGGGCCTCGCTCCTTGGCCCTGAAGAATCCTGCCTCTGAGGATGGGCCGCAGTGGGTCCCTGGAAAGCAGGTATCCCCTCTGCTTAGGTGGGAGGGCATTTGTGCCAACGCCGTCCTCTGTGTGTCGTCCGCGGTGTGCAGGTTGTGTTGTCCATGGCGGACTGCCCTCCCAGTGTTCTTCAGAGTGGTCTTTGACCGTCTTTGGCCCTTTGCTTAATAAATTCTTGCTTTTATTTTTTTGTTCCTACTCTCTTACTTTTTTGGGTTTGTTTGTGCTTAATCATTAATTTGTATCTCTCTTGTGTTCTGACATATATTTAAGGCTACAGATTTCTCTTAATACTGCTTTGTCTGCATCCCACAAGTTCAGAATTTGTCATTCAGTGCTAAACATTTTCTAATTTCCATTATGCTTTTATTTTATTTTATTTTTTAATTTATGAAGAAAAGAGGTTTCTTTGGCTCACGATTCTGGGACATCTGCATCTGGCGCGGGCCTCTGGCTGCTGCCACTCCTGGCGGAAAGTGGCAGGCAGCTGGCAGGTGCAGGATCACATGGCGAGAGGATGGAAGATTTTATTTTGGATACATGAATTATCTAGAGGTCTGTGGTTTCCAGACTTGTTTTTGTGCTTGTTCTCAATGTCTTGTTATATTCCTACGTATCTTCCACTGTGTTCCGTTTGTAAATGGTCAACATTTGTGAATGTGCTAAGACTTTCTTTATACGCATAATGCTTTTGCCCCAAATTCCACTTCGTTGGGTTTCTGTGGCTTTGCCAGCTTTCTCTTGGCTAGCATGGCATTTTCCACTGCTTTCATTCGACCTCTGCATGTCACTGGGTTTGGGTGTGTCTCCTCGTGCAAGTTTAGCCACCTTTTGTTTTCATCTGAGGCTGTCCATCTCTCCATGGGTGCCGGGAGCCCGTGTGTGTGATAGGACACTGCTGTCTCCCCCAGGACAGCCACGCTGCAGGTCTCCCGCTCTCAGCTGTGTCCCAGTGTCTGGCCACAGTGGCCAGGCAGCTAATGTTTGTTGGATATTTCATTGAGTGAATAGATTTGAGTTTGTTTTTGCTACTTTGTCCTGGGTTTCCTGTTTGCTGTACCATTTTCTTACCTTTTTGGGGGCTTCTGGTGTCTTTTGTTGATTTAACTGAGTTTTCTTTTCCCTTGCCTGTCACTCCACCCTTCCGTGCTCTTTTTGCAGAGCACCCCCTTGTGTTAATGCTGCACAGAATGCTGGTGTGTGTCTGTGGCCAACACTTCCTTACAGTCACCAGCAGAGCCACCGTCTCTGTCCCCACATGCTGCTGACACTTGGTGCTGTTGTCACACCCTGTTTCTGTGTCTGGCCCTTTGTCGTCTTTCACGAGGGTCTGGGAGGGTGAGTTCTTTCCAGTCTTTGAAAATGTCCACACAGCTTCTACCCTTGAGTAATTAGCTAATATTGGGTTTTTGGTTAACAAGTATCTACCTTCAGTACTTTGAAGAAAGATTCCATTGTCTTCCGGCATCTGATCTTGAGAAGTCTGCCCCAAATTCCACTTCGTTGGGTTTCTGTGGCTTTGCCAGCTTTCTCTTGGCTAGCATGGCATTTTCCACTGCTTTCATTCGACCTCTGCATGTCACTGGGTTTGGGTGTGTCTCCTCGTGCAAGTTTAGCCACCTTTTGTTTTCATCTGAGGCTGTCCATCTCTCCATGGGTGCCGGGAGCCCGTGTGTGTGATAGGACACTGCTGTCTCCCCCAGGACAGCCACGCTGCAGGTCTCCCGCTCTCAGCTGTGTCCCAGTGTCTGGCCACAGTGGCCAGGCAGCTAATGTTTGTTGGATATTTCATTGAGTGAATAGATTTGAGTTTGTTTTTGCTACTTTGTCCTGGGTTTCCTGTTTGCTGTACCATTTTCTTACCTTTTTGGGGGCTTCTGGTGTCTTTTGTTGATTTAACTGAGTTTTCTTTTCCCTTGCCTGTCACTCCACCCTTCCGTGCTCTTTTTGCAGAGCACCCCCTTGTGTTAATGCTGCACAGAATGCTGGTGTGTGTCTGTGGCCAACACTTCCTTACAGTCACCAGCAGAGCCACCGTCTCTGTCCCCACATGCTGCTGACACTTGGTGCTGTTGTCACACCCTGTTTCTGTGTCTGGCCCTTTGTCGTCTTTCACGAGGGTCTGGGAGGGTGAGTTCTTTCCAGTCTTTGAAAATGTCCACACAGCTTCTACCCTTGAGTAATTAGCTAATATTGGGTTTTTGGTTAACAAGTATCTACCTTCAGTACTTTGAAGAAAGATTCCATTGTCTTCCGGCATCTGATCTTGAGAAGTCTGTTAGTCTGATTTTCTGCCGTTTTTATATAGTTTTAGTGTTCTCTTTCTCTTCGAAAATGATATGTCTCTAGTAGGTACAGGTCTTTCTTTTTCTTTTTCTTTTTTGTCTTTTTGTCTTTTTCCGTGTCTGGCAACGGATCGCAACCCTCAGTGTTGCCCCCGTACCGGACCAGGGACCGGCAACGGGACCGCAACCCTCGGTGCTGCCCCCGCGCCTCGCTCAGCCAGTGAGCGGGAACCGGTCTGTATGTGGGATCCGAAGCCTCGGGCGGGAGCGCCACCACGCTGCCAAGCAGCGCACTGTAGCAGGGCGCCACCGGGCCGGCCCCCAGGTCTTTCTTTTCATTGTGACTGGGACTTGTCTCTGTTCTGAAGACCTGCTGTTCTTTAGTTTGGAAGGTCCGTGAGCATCCGGCGGGTGTCGCTGTCGCGCTCCCCCGTGCGGCTCCTCCAGAGCTGTCGTGGGACTGGGCCGTGTGGGGCCTTCTCATCCCACACTCCTCGTGCTGTCTGCTCTTTCATGGTGCCAGCTCTGTGCTGCTGCATTACTGTGTCCTGCTGTACACTGAATTGTGTCCCCAAAATTCACCTACTGAAAGCCCGACCCCTGATGTGACTGCATCTGCTGATAGGGTCTTTGGGGGGTAAGTAAGGTTAAATGAGGTCTTGGTCATGGGAGTGGGGCCTTAATCCAGTGGGACTGATGTCCTCATGAGAAGAGGAAGAGGCTTGCTCCTCCCCACTCCCACCTCGCGCCTTGTGAGGACGCAGTGAGGAGGCGGCCACCTGCCAGCCAGGAGGAGCCCTCACCAGAACCAACCCTGCTGCACCTGGACCTGGGACTCCCACTCCAGAACCGGGGAACGGGAATGTGTGCTGTGCAGGCCCGGTCTGTGGTGCTCTGTCACCAGGGTGCTCCCTGTGTCACCCGCTTGTGCTCTCCAGCTGCAGTGTGTCCAGTCTGTGGTTCCAGTCTGTGGTGCTCTGTCACCAGGGCGCTCCCTGTGTCACCCGCTCGTGCTCTCCAGCTGCAGTGTGTCCAGTCTGTGGTGCTCTGTCACCAGGGCGCTCCCTGTGTCACCCGCTCGTGCTCTCCAGCTGCAGTGTGTCCAGTCTGTGGTGCTCTGTCACCAGGGCGCTCCCTGTGTCACCCGCTCGTGCTCTCCAGCTGCAGTGTGTCCAGTCTGTGGTGCTCTGTCACCAGGGCGCTCCCTGTGTCACCCGCTCGTGCTCTCCAGCTGCAGTGTGTCCAGTCTGTGGTGCTCTGTCACCAGGGCGCTCCCTGTGTCACCCGCTCGTGCTCTCCAGCTGCAGTGTGTCCAGTCTGTGGTTCCAGTCTGTGGTGCTCTGTCACCAGGGCGCTCCCCGTGTCACCCGCTCGTGCTCTCCAGCTGCAGCGTGTCCAGTCTGTGTGCCAGTGTTGCCTTTTTTGTTGTGCTTTTGGGTTCTTTTTAAAACAAGCCTCTTCTGTTCTCATTATTTCTTTTTCTTTTTAGTCACTCTAGTCATCCGTTTTAAGCATAGTTATTTTATGGTTGTGTGTGAAGAATTTAACCTGGCCCAAAGAGAGGTCTGGCCCTTGTCTTTGACCCTGGAAGATGTCTCTAGGCCCTTGGAATGTGCTGCCTGACAAGAAGAGCATCTTTATTTACCTGGGGCCTTAAGCCACACTAGATAGTCTAACAACATTTAGGGTGGGGGCTTTGGGTCACTCAGTATCCACTTGACCTCATAGGGGCTGGAGACTGGGGCTGGTCACGTGGGCAGTCAGCCATGTCCATGTGAAAGTGCCTGTAAGGACCGATGACACTGATACCCGGTGAGCTTCCCTGCTGGTGGTGCTCCCTGTGTGATGTCACACAGCGTCACTGGAAAAACTGGTGCTGCCCGTGACTTCATAGCGGGGGTGACCTGGGTTCCTGGGTTGGAAAGTTCCTGGGTTGGAACTCTCCTGGGTTCTGCCGCACACACCTCTTAACCTTGGCTGATTTTAATCCACAGCCTTTAGCTGTAATCAACTGTTACCATGAGTATAACAGCTTTCAGTGGGTTCTGTGAGTCCTTTGGTACATTATTGAACCTGAGAGGGTTTCATGGACCCCTGAACTCTGCATTGTTTTCAGAAGTGAGGGGTTTTATGGACCCCTGAACTCTGCATTTCTTGTTAGAAGTGAGGGAGGCTTGGGGATCCCTGAACTCTGCAGCTGGAGTCAGAAGTGAGGGAGGCTTGGGGACCCCTGAACCCTGTAGCTGGTGTCAGAAGTGAGGGGTTTTATGGACCCCTGAACTCTGCATTTCTTGTTAGAAGTGAGGGGGGCTTGGGGACCCCTGAACCCTGTAGCTGGTGTCAGAAGTGAGGGGTTTTATGGACCCCTGAACTCTGCATTTCTTGTTAGAAGTGAGGGGGGCTTGGGGACCCCTGAACCCTGCAGCTGGTGTCAGAAGTGAGGGGTCTGGGGCGCCCGTGACCTGCAGCTGGTGTTAGAGTGAGGGGTCTGGGGACCCCATGCCCTGTAGCTGGGGTCTCAGGGACTCCCATGCTTCTCAGGGTCTGCTGCAGAGTGATCTGCCTGGGCAGGCCTGTGCCGATGGTGCTGCTTGGTCCCCTCCCTTGCCTGTCGCAGTGTTGTTCCTTCTGCACGCGTGTGTGCGTTTGGATTCTGGGCTCATGTGCAGTGGGAATTGTTTTCCCGTGGGTGTCCTTTGTGCGTCACTTCTCACAGGATCCCTACGGGGAGCGGTTTGCTCTCGATTCCTCCAGACGCCCAGTGTTCTCAATGTTTCTGAACAATTTTATACTAGTTCTTGCTGGTGGCTCCTGTGCCACGTTGGTGTTGTACATTTGGACCATATGCCTGTGCAAGGCGTAGGCCTCAGGCTCTGTGGGTGTCAGTGGAAGGGGGTTACACAGGAGGCTCCCAAGGAGCCACACTCCTGGCGTCTGGACCCTGTGCACCCCCACCCGCCCTCCTTCTGATGCTGAATTCAGGCTTGGCTGCGTGACAACAGCAGACAGGACGCAGAGAGCAAAAGAGGCCTGCTCAGTGCTTGCACGCTGGGGCTTGTCCTCTGAACACTGCTGTCCCTGTGTGAGGGAGCCTGACCTCACCCCTGAGGGTGTTAGACCACAGAGGAGGAGGGTCGGCCCCGCCAGCGAGCCAGGCCAGTCCCGGAAACCACCGCGTTTCGGGCAGTCGGTTATGCAGCAGAAGGTAACTGACACAGTGGCTGGTTTCCCTTCCTCTTACCCACAGCCCTGCACTCCGTGCAAGCTTTCCCGTTTCTTTAGTGGCTGGAGTGGGATCTCGGCCCCCACGCCCCACCCTCGAGGGCTCCTCAGGCCTATATCAGGGACTGGGACCCTGGGGAGCCCCCAGAGTGTAGCTGCCTGTGGGGAGCCCCCTTCTTTCTTTTGATCACAACTTTGTGTTTTTAAAAAGGGTACTTATTCAGCGTTCCCGTGTCGTAGGGGAGAGGAGTCTATCTGGGCCAGTTTAGTCCCCCATCTGGCCACAAGCCCTCCCAGCCGTGGTATTTCTAATTCCATGTCATAAGTTTACAAGTTCTTACACTTGTTATTGCGTGGCCTTTCAAAGTGTTTATAAGTGAAACAATTTCACACAAAGCCATATTGCATTTTTTTAAGCAGACACACATATATGCATGTAAAAGTACAAGATTAGGACTGGAGAGATGAATATTGAACCTGAGTACTGACCTGGGGAGGGAAGGAGGGAAATGAAATTAAGGTGGCAGTCAAAGGTGACTTTAGCTTTATTGATAAGATTCTATTTTAACAATTCTCATATATTCTTGTGTAACTTTCTGGTAAGTCTATACATAGAGAAAAGGCAGAAGCAAATAAGCCAAATTGTTGATGGAATGTGGTTGACTCCCTTTTTTTCTGTGTACTTTTCAGCATTTTGAACAATGGCCACAAATCAAGTTGTGAGAAGTTAGACATGCTGCGTCACTGGCACAGGCTCTGCTAGACAGGCCTGGCCCGCAGGCCTGGCCACGTTCGGAGAGTTGTGCCTGGGCCCGCTGGATAAGCCCTGCCTGTTTCATTGCCACCTGGTCCTCTGGGGCTGTTTCTGTGTGTGCTTCCTTTTGCAATCTTGAAAATTCTCCACTGGTCTTTTCCTGTAAGCAGCCAAACACAGCTTTATGTTTTAGCTACACTTGAGTAGAAACCGGATCTCTGTGGTTTGATAGGAAACATGCTGCAGCAACCTGTGGCCTGTGGCACCGTAGCCACAGAAGATGACTATCTCTCCCTCACTTTGCAGAATAGAAAAGAAACGCACCATCGTCCCCACGCTGGCGGAAGCAATTAGGGAACGAGGTGGAAGAGAAGTAGACTGGGAGTATTTTTACAGCCTGCTTTTTACATCAGAGAACCTGAAGTTGGTGCACATTGCCTGCCACACGAAGACCACCCACAAGTGCGACTGTGACCCGACCAGAATCTACAAGCCCCAGACCAGGGCAAAGAAGTGGCGGCCTGCTCGGAAATGCCAGCGCCGCGCACGCACTGCCTTTGCACCCCTGTGATGGCCCCACAGGGTGCGTGTGACTGTAACAGGTGCTAGTTTTCTTTCCTTGTAACTCCAGTAGTCTCTAGAAAAGTTAAGAAAAATTTTTTCCTACAAATCTGATTTCAGTCCATTTCCGAGTCTGTTTTCTATACCTCCGACAGCCCAACTTCCAGAGAACAGCTTTGGGGTACTCGCAGAGTTCTGTGGGTCCCTGGTCATACGGGTCGGCAGGGACAGGGAATTGTCTTTGAGCTCGGGGATTTTTCCATTCTCTACTTTTCCAGTACTTTGTATGCCCATGTAGTGTGATCTCCATACTAAAACGGTGCTGTGGCCAAGGGACAGGTTGTTTATCCATCAGCTCTCTGTTGAGTCTGTTTCCACAATAAATGGCCAGCCCCATCCTCTGAGTCTTCTAAATGCCCAAAAGAGAGGTGTCACGCTTTTAAAGTAAAATGTTTGTAACTCTGTAAAGAATGTACAAGGACATTCACTGCTGAATTGTTTATACTGTCAGAAAGTGAGAAGCCCTCCAAGTGTCTGTTAGCAGGGGAAGAGCTGATAGTGGCTTTATGTTGAACAATATGAAATTGCTGTTTTTGTAGATCACAAATGGTCATATATTGATTTCATGATTCAACCTAATATAGCTACATAATGCAAAACTGTATAGCAGTTTTAAGCGTTCATGAGATATGTGTTTATGTTAAATGCACAGGGGGCTTAACTCTGCAGAGTGTGACTGTTTGTTTTATGAAAGGCTGGTGTGCACGCCTTCCCCGTGTGCAGTGTGTGCAGAGTGTGCAGCAGGCATACCAAGCGGGGAGCAGCAGCAAACCTGGGGACATGGTGGGGACATGGTGGAAATGCACAGGGGGCTTAACTCTGCAGAGTGTGACTGTTTGTTTTATGAAAGGCTGGTGTGCATGCCTTCCCCGTGTGCAGTGTGTGCAGAGTGTGCAGCAGGCATACCAAGCGGGGAGCAGCAGCAAACCTGGGGACATGGTGGGGACATGGTGGGGCCAGGCGGGATTGCATTATGTTGGACTCATTTTCTTAATTATGTATTTTATAATACTTGAGTTTTTTGAAATGAGCATTTAAAATGTACTTTTTAAAAGTCATACATTTTATAGTAGTTGATTTTTTACATTTATTGTATAATCAGAAAAAGCAATAAAGATTTTCCGAAAACAGACATGTCAAATAAGTTTGTACTCACTGTAAATGATGAACACGAGGGTGAAAACAGGGGTCAGTGATGTTTTAAAAATTGACCTGGGTGGTTCCATTTTCTTCACTGACATAGAGCAGTATCTCAGAACAGCCAGTTCTGTGTGCATAACTTTTAGAAGTCCTGTCTGGGCCGGCCCGGTGGCGCACTCGATAGAGTGCGGCGCTTGGGAGTGCAGGGGCGCTCCCGCCGAGGGTTCGGATCCCATATAGAGACCGGTCCGCTCACTGGTTGAGTGCGGTGCGGGCGCGACACTGAGGGTTGCGATCCCGTTGCTGGTCCCGGTACGGGCGCGACACCGAGGGTTGCGATCCCATTACCGGTCACGAAAAAAGACAAAAAGGAAAAAAAAAAAAGGAAGTCCTGTCTACGGCAGGTGGTGTTTATGTGGTCTGATTAGTGAAGTAGGAATGTGGGAGAGTCGGGGCCCAGGAGCCAGGACCGTGGTTCCTCTTCCCAGATCCCCCTTGTGCAGGCTGGAGAACTTCTGGAACTCAGCAGATTGCACCCGTGCAAAAAGGAGGCTGGCCCGAAGGCCGTGAGGTGCTGAGGTGGGAGAAGCTGTTCCATTTTCCAGGAGTGGTGTGCACCCTGGACAGCTAGTCTCTTGATTATAAGCTTTCTCGATGGCCGTCCTTCCTTCTCAAACACAGCTCCCAAGTGGTGTTGCCAGCTTGCCTCGGACATGCAGGGCAACTCTCCCTCTACCTCACGGCTCCCCGGTGCCACTCCCTTAGCCAACTCTCTGAGATTTTATGTCTATTAGGACTTCTGGGCCTCCTTCACTGTTGTCTCGTCTTGTCCCCTGTTCCTCCTCCCCCTTCCTAATCTGAGGTTTCGTTTCTGCTGTAGGTGGGACACCGGAAATCCAGGCTGGTTCAAGCTCTGCGTGGGTGAACTATGGGCAAGTGCTGCAAGGCTTCAAGGCCTTCCCAGCCGTGCCGCCGCTCTTTGGGGTTTTTTTGCTCACTTCTGGGCCCTCAGCTGGGCGAGGTGCTAGGTGGTTGCTATAGAGGAGAGTTGTCACCAGCGAGGAGTTCTGGCACCCAGACCCTCAGACTCCCAGCTTAGAGAAAGTAGCTGGGCCTCTGCAAAACGTGTGTGAAACAGGTTCACTGTGAACCGGTTATCAACTTGTCTGCATCTGGAAAGACAGAACTCTCTCATATGTTACATGAAGCGGGTTTATTACTTACAGACAGGTGGCAAGGGACAGTGGAAGCCTCAGATCCATTGTGAGCTGATCCTTTAAGGCTCAAGAAAGCTGCTCGCGGTGGATGGAGTCTCTACTGTTTGTGCCCCACTTGTACCACAGCTGAGAGATCCCGAAAAGCAGCCCACCTGGGTTATATACCTCAGGGGCCATGTGACTCCCTGGGCAAAGCTCTGAAGGACATCCTGCTTCCAGGGGAGAGAGGAATGGCACAGGCTGCTCCAGGCAGTCTCTCCCTGACTCAGGATGTTGCATTCCCCGGCATTCTACGGTTATTCTTGAAAACTGAAAACTACTTGAAAACTGAAAACTACGTGTGAGAAGAGGGGGAACTGGGTTGGTCCAAGGCCACCCGGAGAGCTGTCCTGCAGTGGATTAACGGTCCGTGCATTTGCACACAAAAGGAGGGAGAAAAATTCTAAGTGCTGACAGTGTGGAGTCACATGATCTATGGGCATGAGGGTCACCTACTGCTGGAGGGTCCTGGTGTCAGCAGTGTGCTTCTAAGAGAGGGCCTGTAGGGGGGTCTGCAGAGGGCCTCAACTTGCCCTGTGCCAGCCTCCACGCAGGGCACAAGGCTGCAGGGAACACCACTTCCTGCAGCTCGGGAGGAGGCACACCATAAACAGTCAGCTGGCCATCAGCCTGCCATAGGAGCGGAGTCATGGTGCCAAGATGGAGAGAGTGGCAGAGGTGGGGGGATGGGGTGGGCGGGGGGATTTGAGGCGTGACACTGGAGCCAGCCAAGCAGAGAGCTGGGGGCCAGATGAAGCATGTTAGGGTCCTGACAAAAGGCCGCTGTGGCTGAAGGACAATGGTCAAAGGGTTAAGAAGCCAGACCATGCTCTGAGTTAAGGCCAGGGCGAGGACTGGGTTTTGACTGCAGAGGCCGGGGGGAGCTGTAGAAGGGATCGAGGAAGGGGCTGACTTACTTCTTCAACTCTTCCCAGTCCAGAGTCTTGGGAGAACGCCAGAGGCCTTGGAATCTCTTGCCTGGGAGTATTTCTGTGTGCCTGGGGCCCTGGTGCTGTTGCATCAGTCTTACTTGGGGCGGGGGGCCTGGGTGCAAGCAGCTAGGGTCTGCACGTGGGCACTCCATGCCTACATGACTGACCCCAGTAATACCCAAGGCAGCAAGGCTTGGCTGAGCCTCCTGGTTGGCACCCGCCATTGGTGGGAGAATTCAGCGGATCCTCATGTGACTCCCCTGGGAGGGGACATCTGGAAGCTCACACCTGGTCTTTCCTGGACTCTGCCCCCTGTTCTTTCCTTTGCTGTTTCAGTTTGTATCCTTTTGCTATAATTAACCATTCTCTGAGACCTGTGATTTCTTCTAGAGAATCGTTGAGTCTGAGGCTGGTCTTAGGGTCCCAACCATGCAGGGCAACTCTCCCTCTACCTCACGGCTCCCCGGTGCCACTCCCTTAGCCAACTCTCTGAGATTTTATGTCTATTAGGACTTCTGGGCCTCCTTCACTGTTGTCTCGTCTTGTCCCCTGTTCCTCCTCCCCCTTCCTAATCTGAGGTTTCGTTTCTGCTGTAGGTGGGACACCGGAAATCCAGGCTGGTTCAAGCTCTGCGTGGGTGAACTATGGGCAAGTGCTGCAAGGCTTCAAGGCCTTCCCAGCCGTGCCGCCGCTCTTTGGGGTTTTTTTTGCTCACTTCTGGGCCCTCAGCTGGGCGAGGTGCTAGGTGGTTGCTATAGAGGAGAGTTGTCACCAGCGAGGAGTTCTGGCACCCAGACCCTCAGACTCCCAGCTTAGAGAAAGTAGCTGGGCCTCTGCAAAACGTGTGTGAAACAGGTTCACTGTGAACCGGTTATCAACTTGTCTGCATCTGGAAAGACAGAACTCTCTCATATGTTACATGAAGCGGGTTTATTACTTACAGACAGGTGGCAAGGGACAGTGGAAGCCTCAGATCCATTGTGAGCTGATCCTTTAAGGCTCAAGAAAGCTGCTCGCGGTGGATGGAGTCTCTACTGTTTGTGCCCCACTTGTACCACAGCTGAGAGATCCCGAAAAGCAGCCCACCTGGGTTATATACCTCAGGGGCCATGTGACTCCCTGGGCAAAGCTCTGAAGGACATCCTGCTTCCAGGGGAGAGAGGAATGGCACAGGCTGCTCCAGGCAGTCTCTCCCTGACTCAGGATGTTGCATTCCCCGGCATTCTACGGTTATTCTTGAAAACTGAAAACTACTTGAAAACTGAAAACTACGTGTGAGAAGAGGGGGAACTGGGTTGGTCCAAGGCCACCCGGAGAGCTGTCCTGCAGTGGATTAACGGTCCGTGCATTTGCACACAAAAGGAGGGAGAAAAATTCTAAGTGCTGACAGTGTGGAGTCACATGATCTATGGGCATGAGGGTCACCTACTGCTGGAGGGTCCTGGTGTCAGCAGTGTGCTTCTAAGAGAGGGCCTGTAGGGGGGTCTGCAGAGGGCCTCAACTTGCCCTGTGCCAGCCTCCACGCAGGGCACAAGGCTGCAGGGAACACCACTTCCTGCAGCTCGGGAGGAGGCACACCATAAACAGTCAGCTGGCCATCAGCCTGCCATAGGAGCGGAGTCATGGTGCCAAGATGGAGAGAGTGGCAGAGGTGGGGGGATGGGGTGGGCGGGGGGATTTGAGGCGTGACACTGGAGCCAGCCAAGCAGAGAGCTGGGGGCCAGATGAAGCATGTTAGGGTCCTGACAAAAGGCCGCTGTGGCTGAAGGACAATGGTCAAAGGGTTAAGAAGCCAGACCATGCTCTGAGTTAAGGCCAGGGCGAGGACTGGGTTTTGACTGCAGAGGCCGGGGGGAGCTGTAGAAGGGATCGAGGAAGGGGCTGACTTACTTCTTCAACTCTTCCCAGTCCAGAGTCTTGGGAGAACGCCAGAGGCCTTGGAATCTCTTGCCTGGGAGTATTTCTGTGTGCCTGGGGCCCTGGTGCTGTTGCATCAGTCTTACTTGGGGCGGGGGGCCTGGGTGCAAGCAGCTAGGGTCTGCACGTGGGCACTCCATGCCTACATGACTGACCCCAGTAATACCCAAGGCAGCAAGGCTTGGCTGAGCCTCCTGGTTGGCACCCGCCATTGGTGGGAGAATTCAGCGGATCCTCATGTGACTCCCCTGGGAGGGGACATCTGGAAGCTCACACCTGGTCTTTCCTGGACTCTGCCCCCTGTTCTTTCCTTTGCTGTTTCAGTTTGTATCCTTTTGCTATAATTAACCATTCTCTGAGACCTGTGATTTCTTCTAGAGAATCGTTGAGTCTGAGGCTGGTCTTAGGGTCCCAACCATGCAGGGCAACTCTCCCTCTACCTCACGGCTCCCCGGTGCCACTCCCTTAGCCAACTCTCTGAGATTTTATGTCTATTAGGACTTCTGGGCCTCCTTCACTGTTGTCTCGTCTTGTCCCCTGTTCCTCCTCCCCCTTCCTAATCTGAGGTTTCGTTTCTGCTGTAGGTGGGACACCGGAAATCCAGGCTGGTTCAAGCTCTGCGTGGGTGAACTATGGGCGCATAACTTCGTATAGCAAAACAAAAGAGACAGCAGCAAGTACTGGGTGGCTGTTCATGCAACGACAAGCCCTGTGGAGGGAGGTCCAGACACACACGAGGGCTGTGGGAGCAAGCCATCAGGCCATCAGCAAATGTTTTATTTTCTCTTTGTGGGTTAAAATGATTAATTTGTTTAATTGTGTGCTGAGGCATTATTTCCAAGCAGTGGGTTGGGAGTACATAACTTGCATGTGCAGCTTGCTGCCTGAGTACCTACGGAGGAAAGAGGCACCATCTTACCTGCATGAGTTCAACGTTCCCAAAGAATCGGCTCACAGGCATTGGCTGATTGCTGTCGTCGTCTAGAAAGACGCTGTTGTCCATCTGAAGTGGGGGTGTCTGGACTTCCTCTGACTCTAGGACAGACTCATCCTGCACGGTGGCACTGCTATTAGACTCTTCTGCTCCAGAACTGGCACTGTGTTTTGGCGTGGACAGGCCACCTTCAGTCTTTCCTGAGCAAGGATCACTCACAGCTCTGCAGTGACCCAGGGGAAGAGCAGCAGTCTCTTGTTGTGTGGCAACACCAGCTTTACTGCCCAGAAGCAAGGCACCGTCTCCAGCAAACTCATTTTTACAAGGGGTCTCAGGAGTTTCTTCTGGCAAAGAAGCACAATCACTTTTAGGGACTAGTTTCTGTAACTCTGACTTCACAAGATGGCCTTTGTCATACTTGAACTTCTTGGAAGTTCTTCTGTCCGTGGCTTTGTGTGATGAAGAAGTCTGTCAAGAAAAAAAAAATGTAAGGGAAAACCAGAGACGTCTAGCAAATAAAAAAGGCTCAATCCAGAGGCCAGTATTTCTTCTCACATCACAAACAATGTAAATGCTGTAACCACAACTTTAACAGAGAGTTGTTTCACTGTTCTGCCACCAAAGAGAATCCAAACTGACGGCTGGGAACAAAGCTAGACACACGTCCCAACATCATTCCTACACTGGCAGTTTTCCCTAGGGGTGCTATATCTTCTGAGGCAAATTCAGAAGAATGTATTTACACGTTAAAAAATTATAATGCAAGAATCCAGTTTTCCTTCATTTCCATTCAAGTATAAGCTCCATGAAGGCAGGGATCTTTGCTTTATTCACCCAACAAGGCCTGACATGTAGTAGGTGCCCAACAAGTATTTGTTAAATTGACTTCAAGAACATTTTAACACGCAACTCACTGAGAGAGACACTGCTAGTTGCTGGGGTACAACCAAGTCCCACCCGCTGGGCTGTGGGCTCGGCGAAGCACCTCTACCTTCCGGGTCAGTCTAGGAACCAACACTCCCCCCAAAACAACAGCTGCACTCTGTTGAACAGCAAACTACAGTGATTCCTCCCCCAAGCCTGCTTTACAGTTCTCTTGCATCCTTTAGGGCAAAAATATAGTAGTAATGTACCACCACCACCCAACGGACCACCTGCCAAGCTGAGTCTCTGACATACACACACACTGGTGGGCAGATGCTAGGGAGGAAGCCCTGGACTGGAGAGTGTATCTTTCTTTGGAAGCAATTATAGCAGTGTCACCTTTTTCTCTGAAATAGTCCCCCTCTGGTATCTGAGGGTACTTCTGAAAGTTCGTGAAAAAACAGAATTAAAAGATAATGTGAATCTTTCCATGAACTTTCTGAAGTACCCTCGTATAGGCAACATTCAGTATTTTTCTAATACGACACATCTTAGAGTGACAATTTTGTATAAAAATGGACCTGCGAGTCAGATCGTGGCATTCTTTGTAGCAGTGAGGCTCACCAGACATGCTGTCTTGGCAGACGTGGAGCCAGTGACTTCCTGGGCAGTGGCCAACCTGGCTGTGGGACAACTTCGGGCTTTCAGGCGGGCTGAAGATCGCACTCCAACTGTGAGCTGGACCAGATTGAGACGGTCATTCAGAAATGCTCTCAGGAAAGAAACATGAGCGTGTCGTGAAATTTCCCAACAGAAAACCTGAAGGCAATTCCTTCCATCCCCAGGTTTTTATTATCTTCACAGACACCTGTGGCTTCGCCAGACACAGAAGCCAGCCCTGCTCTCAGGCTCTTCCCTAAACTGTAGTCCTAATTCTCCTAGTTGAAAGCAGTTAGCTTCTGTCTCACAATCTTAATATTAACAAACTGGTCCGCCTCTATTTTATCCTGAATGCAAAGGGAAGTCTTAGTAACAAGAAAAGAATTAAAGTCATAAAATATAAAATTATTTAGGAACAATTTTGGGTTTTCAGAAAAGTAGTGAAAATAGTAGAGGGTTCCCATGTACCCTTCCCCCAGCTTCTGCTGATATTAAACAACCATGGTCCATTTTTTAATACTAAGAAATACTGTTAATAAACTGCAGATTTTATTTGAATTCCACCAGTTTTTCCATGAATTCCCTTTTCTGTTCTAGAATCCAGTCCAGGATACCATATTGCACTTAGAAAGTAATATATTTTAAATCTCACCTTAAAATGTGACACAAATAAAAGTCAGTAATAAACAGAAATAATTAACATAAGTGAGTAATAAGGGTAGAAATTGTGAGTAAAAGGCTCGAAAGCTGTTGTCCCAACAGGCCCTTGAACTGGAAATCCAGAGGGGTCGGATGAAGGGCACTCTGTCGAACAGCAGATAAAAGAAATAAAAAAGGAACTGGACCAGTTTAGAAATTGTCAACAACGAAGCCTCACCCATCCCTACCGTACAGCCCATCACCCAAGATGCCTCCAAAGGCCCCGGGAGGTGGCAACTCCAAGGCTCCATGATACTGCGGCCACTGGAGAATGCATTTTGAAAATGAGAAAAAAGAAAATGCCTCCAGCTTATGGAAGGACAGCACCTGCCCAGCTACAGGCAGTACAAACAAGGTGCTCACAGGCCAGATGAAGTAGGTGCTGCTGTGGGCACACCTGGGGCTGGGCTCACATCCTCTTTGCTGAAAGAGCCCTGGTAGCAGTTACGGTCACAGTCACACAGTGGGAACTAAGCCTACAGAGGTCATAGGGCCTCTAAGAGCTGCCATGAACCTCTCTCTTGTAGGGACAAAATCCTACCACCCAGTCCTGAGCAAGTCTGTCTCCCTAAAACGCTGTCCCTTGCACAGTAGGGAACAAACATTTTGTCTTAGAAAGCCACTGACGATCCACTCCTTCCTGCTAGGAGTCCTCCGACACAGATGGCCACAGCTGCTATCCCTGAGTGCTGATGTGCCAGGCACCGTGCCAGGGTGCATGAACAGCTTCAAAAAGTGCAGCATCCTCACCTCAGATGAGGGTGGCTTGGGCAAGGAACTTGTTCAAGGTTACATAAGTGACATCTGGCTCTGAAGTCCCTGCTCCATCACTACAGTGCATCCCGGATGTGATCCCCAAAAGCTGCCTGAACCGACTGGCTTCCTGTAGAAGGGACGGAACCAGAGAACCTGTCACGGCTCTATGTTCTAAGCTGTGTGGGCCCTTTCCAGTTGCGGGTGCTTCCAAATGCTTTCGGTGGGGTGGGGCTGGGCACTTGAGAGGGGCCATGTGTTGTCCCACTGGGTTTGCAAAAGTCAGATATGACAGTGCTTCAGCTCCATCGTGGGGAAGCCAGCTCTAAGAAATGTCAAGAATCCATGACACTTTTTCTAACTCGCTGAGTTCTTGCTCTTCACTTGGGCAACGTGGACTGCTCCCACATAAACATTCTAAAAACCAAAGACTTTCTCATTCCAAGTAGAGTGTTTAAAAGCTGGGATGTCAGAAGCACAAATGTAGTTTCCCAAAAAGGGCTGGAAGAGACTGACTTCCAGCATCTAGCACCAGGAACTTCACCGACCCTCTCCCCAGCAGAAGTGGCAGAAAGTAGAGAAACAACCACTTATACACCTTTGGGAGTGGTCCTGTGGGCAGACGGCCACTGAAGAAACCTCTGCTCAAGAACGCCTACAGAAGTTCGGTACGAAAGGCCAGTCTGCGGTGTGTGGACGCCCCTCTGCAGCAGCCCCGTGGGTAGGCGCTCTTCCCAGGAGGAGCAGGACAGCGGTGCTCCTCACCCTGCCTGCTGCGAAGGCTAAGTCCTGAGTGAGGGAGGTTGAGGGGAGGGGCCTCCCTTCTTCTGGCCAAACCCTGCTTGTGGAATGGAGGCTCCACCTTGGGTGCAGCGTGCTGGGAAGACTCGGGCCCTACCACTCTTGTTCCGGCTCACGAGGCAGTGGTTCTGGGCCAGGAAAGGTGAGCAGAGGGGATCTCAGGCTGCTGCTGCCCTCATAACCCCCATCTCCCCAAGAGTGCTCAGCTCCTAGGGCAGGGGTGTCATCCAGAGGGAAGCCTCTGTGTCACTGTCCCCAGCCACAGAACCCTGGCTCAGAGGTACTGCCTTCGGGGTACCGTCCATCCCTATATAGGGATGGACGGTTCTTTAAAAGAAGAGCACATAAGAGGTTGGTCTCTCTCTGCTCCACCATTTTCTGCACTTGAGACCCCTGGGTCACTGTCACCACCACCAAGGCCTACCGTCCATCCCTATATAGGGATGGACGGTTCTTTAAAAGAAGAGCACATAAGAGGTTGGTCTCTCTCTGCTCCACCATTTTCTGCACTTGAGACCCCTGGGTCACTGTCACCACCACCAAGGCCTACCGTCCATCCCTATATAGGGATGGACGGTTCTTTAAAAGAAGAGCACATAAGAGGTTGGTCTCTCTCTGCTCCACCATTTTCTGCACTTGAGACCCCTGGGTCACTGTCACCACCACCAAGGCCTACCGTCCATCCCTATATAGGGATGGACGGTTCTTTAAAAGAAGAGCACATAAGAGGTTGGTCTCTCTCTGCTCCACCATTTTCTGCACTTGAGACCCCTGGGTCACTGTCACCACCACCAAGGCCTACCGTCCATCCCTATATAGGGATGGACGGTTCTTTAAAAGAAGAGCACATAAGAGGTTGGTCTCTCTCTGCTCCACCATTTTCTGCACTTGAGACCCCTGGGTCACTGTCACCACCACCAAGGCCTACCGTCCATCCCTATATAGGGATGGACGGTTCTTTAAAAGAAGAGCACATAAGAGGTTGGTCTCTCTCTGCTCCACCATTTTCTGCACTTGAGACCCCTGGGTCACTGTCACCACCACCAAGGCCTACCGTCCATCCCTATATAGGGATGGACGGTTCTTTAAAAGAAGAGCACATAAGAGGTTGGTCTCTCTCTGCTCCACCATTTTCTGCACTTGAGACCCCTGGGTCACTGTCACCACCACCAAGGCCTACCGTCCATCCCTATATAGGGATGGACGGTTTTAACACTGTCACAGTGGGGGGCTAAATTTTGGGGGGACGTTCAACCCAAGGCATTGATTGATTGATTATGCAAGCCAAAGAACAGAGAGGAAAAAGAATGAAGAAAAATTAAAAGAGCCTCAGAGAAATGCTGGACACCATGAAGTGCACCAACATATATGTAATGGGACTAGCAGAAAGAAAACACAAAGGAGCAGAAAATATATTTGAGTAAATAATGGCTGAAAACATCCTGCAATGGTTTGGATGTGGTTTGTCCCCAACATAAGTCATACTAAAATTTGATCCCCAATGTAGCAGTGTTGGGAGGTGGTACCTAGTGAGAGGTGTCTGGGTCATGAGTGTGGATTCCTTATGAACAGAATTAATGCCCTTCCTCGGGGGTGAGTTCTAATTCTCACTGGAATGGACTAGTTCCTGCAAGAGCAGTTGTTAAAAAGAATATGGCTTCCTTGGTTTCTCTTGTTTCCTCTCTCACCAGGAGATCTCTATGCACACACAGCTCCCATTCCATTTTCCCGGCTCCGCTTCCATTTTTCCACCCTGTAGTTGAATAGTCTGAGGCCCCTGCCAGATGTAGCTGCCCAATTCCGGATCTTCCTACCGCTAGAATCGTGAGCCAAATAAATCTCTTTTCTTTATAAATTATCCAGTCTCAGGTATTCTGTTATAGCAACATAAAATGGACTAAGACACCTCCCAATTTATTGAAAACAGCAACTTACACATCCAGGAATCTTAAAGAATTGAACTCCAAGAAGGATAAATGCAAAGAGATAAAAAAAAAAAAAAAATAGACACATCATTATAAAAATTCTGAAAGTCAAGATAAGGACAAAATCTTGAAAGCAGCAAGAGGAAAAGGACTCCTTACCAGAAAGGAACCTCAGTAAATGAACAACTGATGTTTTGGCAGAAACAATGGAGGCCACAATACAGTGAGAATATTAAAACATATTCAAGGGCCGGCCCATGGCTCACTTGGGAGAGTGTGGTGCTGATAACACCAAGGCCACAGTTTTGGATCCCTATATAGGGATGGACGGTTAGCTCACTTGGGAGAGTGTGGTGCTGACAACACCAAGTCAAGGGTTGGGATCCCCTTACTGGTCATCTTTAAAAAAAAAAAAAAAATTCAAAGTGCTCAAAGAAAACACTGTCAAATAAGGATCCCGTATCCAGCAAAGCTATCCTTCAAAGATAAAAGCACCCCCCCCACCCCCCACAAAAGACATTTCCAGATAAACAAAACCTGAGAGAATTTGTTGCCAGCAGACTCACCTTATAAGAAATACTAAAGGAAGTTCTTCAGGCTGAAAGCAAGTGACCCCAGAAAGTAATTCATATGCACACAGAGAAACCGGAGAGCACCAGTAAAGGTAATTAGGTGCTAATAAAAGATAGCTTAAATGTATATTTTTCTTTCCTCTCTTAACTGATTTTAAAAACAATTGTATACAATAATATGTATATAATATATACCGAAATGTCCTATATTTGCCAATAAAACAAAAGAGCTAGTGGAAGCTAAGCTGTATTAAGCTAAGAAAATGACTGCAGATGGTAGAGTAATAATTATAACACTATTGTTGAATCTGTAACATTAATAGATGTAATAAATATGATACCACAAAAAGTGGGTAAAAGGAAAACGGCTATATAAGAGTAACATTTCTGTATCTCATTGGAATTAAGCTAATACAAATCTGGTTGATTAAGTAAGGTATAAGTGGTAAAACAAAGCAGCCACTGGGAAAGAAGCAAAAAATATAGCAAAAAATTCATTAAATTGTTACATTAGAAACTATTCACTTACGCAAAAGAAAATATCCACTTTAATCCACTTGAACAGGGGGGCAAAAAAAGATACAAGTATAAAGAAAAATAGTGAAATGGTATCAGTAACATTAAATGTAAACAGGCTGAACAATTCCATCAAAAGTCAGAGTCTGTCAGAAAGGAATTAGAATTCACCTGCGGCCATTCCATTTGAACAAACCACGAGAGGCCAGGTGAAGGGGCACACTGGGGAAAAGCCACTTGGGGTGGCAGGTGCTCTGTCCTCCATCTCTCTCCCTAATTTCACCCCCACCACCCCACTTGGCACAAAACCTAACTAGGACCAAGCGGAGGTCACGTGCTGAGCCACCACCGTTGGATGGCAGCAACTGAGGGCCATGAACATCTGGCTCCGCAGCCAGCGATACCTCCACGAACTGAGACCAGTCCTGCAGAGGGAGACCCCCTCCCCGGGGGAGTGGCCGGGAGTCCCCAGCTCGGGGCAGTGGTTGGGAGCCCCTCTTCCTGGGGGACTGGCCGGGAGCCCCCAGCTCGGGGAAGTGGTCGGGGGCCCCTCTCCCCAGGGGATTGGTCGGGAGCCCCCAGCTCGGGGAAGTGATCGGGGGCCCCCAGCTCGGGGCAGTGGTCGGGAGCCCCCAACTCGGGGCAGTGGGCCGGGAGCCCCCAGCTCGGCGGACTGGTCGAGAGCCCCCAGCTCGGGACAGTGGGCCGGGAGCTCCCAGCTCGGCGGACTGGTCGGGAGTCCCCAGCTCGGGGCAGTGGCCGGGAGCCCTCAGCTCGGCGGACTGGCCGGGAGCCCCCAGCTCGGGGCAGTGGTCGGGAGCCCCTCTCCCCGGGGAACTGGTCGGGAGCCCTCAGCTCGGGGGACTGGTCGGGAGCCCCCAGCTCCGGGCAGTGGTCTGGGGGCTGGTCGGGAGCCCCCTTCCTCGAGATGAGGCCCAGGCGCAGGAGGCCCATCGGCCGAGGCGTCTCGTGGCCCCTGCTCGGCTCCCCAGTCAGTGGGTGGCCCGGAGCCCCCGCGCCGCCGGGCCTCGGCTGCTCACCTTCCGGCTCCTCATGAGTGTGAGCGGCGCCGCAGCCGCCACCCCCCTGCTTCGCCCCAACGGTTCTCAGCTGAGCCGCAACCCCGCGGCCCTCAGCCCGCGGCGTCTGACGTCACCAGAGGGCCGGCCAATCACAGCCCGGCGATCCCAGGCATGTGACCCAACAAACGGCTTTTTACGTAAGAGGGCGGGGCTCAGGTCCCAGGGCTGGGGCTTTGGGGCGGGATGCAGAAGCCAGAAGGCGGGCGGCGGGGCGGCCATGTTTGAGGCGGGCGCTTCCCTCGACGCGTCGGCGCCGCCATGTTTGTGAGGGGCGCCCATCCTGGCCGCGCCGGGCCACGTGTCCGTAGCGGGCGGGAAGGGACTTCTGTCCGGCATTCTTGCTCGCCCTCATTGCGCGGTGGGCTTCCCGAGTTCTCCCGGGCCGGGCGGCCAGCGGGGTCTCCACGGCCTGTCCCCGCGGAGGGGCCGGGCGCTGCCGGACGGCCCCGCTGTGTTCAGGGACGGCTCCACCCCGGCAGTGGCTCCCCGTCCACTCGACTCTCGTCGGCCTCTTCCCTCCCTCGGTGGACAAGGCACGCCGGCCCCTGCACCCGGGCTGAGTCCCCTCGGAGGGGCCACAGCCTCCGTGCGGACGGAGTCCGGGGCCTCAGCTCAGGGAGGTGCCGACGAAGCCAGAAGGCACAGTCGCCCTCCAGCATCGTCCCCACCGCGGGCCCTTCCGTGTGTGTCTTCAGGAGAGGACACCGCGCCGGGGGCGGCCGGCTCCGCAGGTGGGCAGGTGCACAGGGAGGCTGCCCCATGCTGTGCTTCGGGAACGAATGAGTGGTATTTCCTTTTTTGTTAATATATATATTATATATATATATATATTTTTTTTTTTACAGGTGAGAACATTTAAATCAGGCAGTTTTGTCAGAAGCATTAGGTTTTCCAGTTATACTATAGAGGTTGAAAAGTGAACTATGTTGTACTCCTGCTTCATGGACTGCTTGAGGGCCCCTCTGTGCATCGTTCCCTAGCAGAGGTGTGATTCATATTCCCTTCCAAAAGCGTTAATGTTCCTTGCTTTTACGGAATGACTCCCTCAAAGCCTAGACATACCGTTGATGCCTCTTTTTAGTGCATAAAAAGTGCGTGTATTTAAGGATTCTGCCAGCTCTTCAGTACTGTGCAGGCTCCTTTTTCTCTTTAGAAATGCGTCGTTAGGTAATAAGGTGGAACTGTGGAATTAGATTGCACGTGGGGTTTTGCCTCTGGCAGTGAGTGAAGACATTTGCAGTGTTAGTGCATGCACACATTTGCACACACACACACACACTCACACACTCACTCACGCTCCCCCATCCTCTTGCTTCCCGGCCCTGTGCTGCTCACCACGTAATTTCCCATGGTATACACAGAAGGGAAGAGACAGACGTGCAACTGGCAGAAAATCCATTTGAAAAGGAAACTAATGTAGTCGCTGCCAGCTGTTAAGAAAGAACCAGAGCAGTAGTAGTCGATTAAACACCTAACCCGTTTTCACTGAGATTGGTTTTATAATAAGTTTGGTTCATTCGTTTTATTTTGGAGTCCTTCAGAGCTCAGAGTTCTCATAAACTAGGGGTTGATTGCCACAGCCAGTTTTTGGCTCTATAGTTTATGGTTAGTGTCAATTGTTATAAATATTGCACTGCCTGAGTGAGCCCAACTGGGGATCCAGCCTCTGTGCCGTGCGGAGTTTAACATCCTAAAAGGACTCTTGATCTTCCTTCACAAATATGCTCTATTCCTCCCTCACTCCAGTCTATGATGTGGATGGTATTTCTAGCCACCCAGTTGCTCCAGCCTGACCTCCAGGGTCAGCCTTGGCGGTTCTCTGTCTCTCTCTCTTATTGCTCACATCCAGTCAGCCACCAGTTCTTGCTAAGGCTGGACTGCAAAGCCTCACAGCTGGTCCCAATTTCTAGCCACCCAGTTGCTCCAGCCTGACCTCCAGGGTCAGCCTTGGCGGTTCTCTGTCTGTCTCTCTTATTGCTCACATCCAGTCAGCCACCAGTTCTTGCTAAGACTGGACTGCAAAGCCTCACAGCTGGTCCCAGTTCCCCTCTGGCCTGTACTGCTCACAGCAGACAGATGGTCAAACAACAGTGATGGCCTGACCCCTCCAAAGCTTGTGGGTGCTTTCTCAGTGCTTCTAGGATCTGGATCAACAGTCTTAATATGACCTGTAAGGCCTAGCACAGTGCCTGGCACAGAGTAGGTGCTCAGTGAATGTTTGCTGAATGAATGTGTGGAAGGCCCTTTGAGCTGGCCCATTGCTGCCCCTCCCCACTCCAGACTCATCTGGACCCAGTGCCCACTCCTTTCACCTCAGCTGTCCACAGTGCTCCCCAGTCAGCCCCTGGCTTGCTGCAAAGTTCCTGGCCCACTCCCCTCTGCCTAAAAACCTTCCCTCCGCAGACCTCCTCCCACCCCATTTTGCCTGGCTAATCCATTTTTCAAACCTCAAATGAGCTTAATTTTATGTCTCTGGGGAACATCACCAGAGGCCCTCCCCTAATGAAATTGGCTAATTATAGCTTTTTCAGTATTCTGCACTTTCCCATCAGGTCATGGTGGCAGGCTGGGCTCTTCTCTCCCCTCAGTTTTGGAGCATGGCACATTCATTCATTTATTCATTCACTCATTCACTCAGCATATGTTTGCTGAGCTCCTTTGTGTGCCAGGCATTGGGATTACGGTGGCAGTGAGCTCGGGAGAGACATCTGCCTGCCTTTTTAGACCTTCAGTCCAGTGGGGAGATGGGCATTAGTGGAAATATCACATAAAAAATTGTAAACATGCAATGCAATAAAGCCCCAGGAGAGAGGCCACGTGATGTGACAGCATGTGGGCTGGGTGGTATCAGAGTTGCTCTAGGAGGTCCGCTAAGGCTCGTTGGAGGGAGTGATGAGTAGAAGGTGACCAGGGGTCCCTTCTTCCCTCCTTCACCTCCGGGACCCAAGCACCCTGCAGACCCACCAGAGGACATAGGCAGGGACTCTTGAGGAGTGGTTGATGTCCAGTGAAGCCCCAGTCTGGACAGGCTGCCCCTCCTGGGGATGGGAGGTGCTGAAGTGGGTAGAGGAGCCATTTGTGAATTCTCACTCTCTGCATCCCACCAAGCCTCTTGGATTGCAAGAGATCCTGGAGGGAACACAGGACCAAACCAAGCCTCTGCATTTCCTTCTAGGTTCCTCATGCACAGTTCATTTCCTCACTCCTGATCAGCTGTACCTCCCACCCTTCTAGGATTAGGGGCACAATGAGGGCGTCCTCATGAGGGCAGGCCTGTGATGTCTGTGCAGTCCTTGTGTGTGGCTGGTCTCCCACATGAATTGTAAGCCCCTGAAGGCAGGGACTGTGTTTTGTTCACCGACCTGGTCCCAGCGCCTAGCACCTAGCACAGTGGCCTGGACGTTCTGGTAGGTACTCAGAAATCTGTTGAGTGGTGGACAGTGGTGCTGTGCACACAAAGAGGCTGAGGATTGTGGATTCCAAGGACACTGTGTTCTTGCCATTCCACAAACCCAGTGCTTCAACACTGGTATGTACTTGCCTTTGGCAAACACTGCAGGGCTGATGAGGAAGTTGGGAATTGTCAACCAATTGGCAGTCAGTGGACTCATCAACTGAGGCCACCCTGGGACGGGGCTGTCACATTACTGCCAAGAGATGGTAACTTGTATGATGGGTTGTCTCTGACAATCCGACACTCTGACCCTTTATCTTTAAAAGAAAGATGTAATAGTTGGAGAGAGAGAGTGCATGCAAAAAAGTTCACAGCCTGCTTTCTTAACGTTCCATTTTAATTGGCCCGAATAAAAGCTTTCTGAATAGCCCACCCTCTCCTTCTGCCTGACTTTGCTGGGCAATAATAACCCTACAGTAGTATTGCCGTCTGCTGTTGAGAAATGTTTTGATGTCTCACATGAGTCAATCCCACATGAATTTGCCAAGGTCCTGCCAGGTGCGAGTGGGTTGGAATAGGACATATGGGCTCAGAGTCTCGTAAGGCACCTGAGATACTTGCAGAGCTCCTGCTGCTGGAGTCAGAAAAGGCCGAGACGTTTCAAAGAGCCACTGGCGTGGAGCAGGAAATGGTCTCTGTAGAGTTAGCTTGGTCAAGAAAAGCTTTCTGGGCTTGGTGGTGCTGGAATCAGGCTTTATGCATGCAGAGATGGCGAAGGAGGGGCAGGTGGATGGGGCTTGTGCATGGGCGCGGGTGGGTGGAAAGCCCAAGGCTGCGGCCCTCCTCCTGGAGCTCTCACTAGCAGCTAAACATTAATGGAATTTTTGTAGCCTCCTTTGTAGGCTAATCAATAGCCCATGACATTAAAATGTTTGAGGACAACAGACCATTTTCTGCTTCAGATATCCTACAACCTGCTGGGATCTGGATACCACAGTGGGTCGATTATACCTGCTCTTGTCTCAGTAAAGTTGTCATCGACGGAAGGTTATCATCTGTGGCCTGTCTCAGTGGGCTCGATCAGAGACCTGCTTGAAATGCCATCCCTAAACTCACAGTTTGTTTCTATCTCATCTTTGCCCCCTTGGCAGGAAACTCAGAGGGTTCCTTTTTCAGAGTTTCTTAATCCTGTTCACATGTGTTTTTTTTCTTTTTTTTTATTCACTTGTGTTTGAATGCTTGGCTTCTGTCTTTTATCTGCAATCAATTGTGTGTGTTCTAACAATCTAATTGTGTGGGATGGCCAGTTAGCTCAGTTGGTTAGAGTGTGGTGTTAAAACACCAAGGTCAAGGGTTTGGATCCCTATAAACAGCCAACCGCCAAAAAAAAAAATGTCTACTAAAAATCTAATTGTTCCTCTGTTTTTATTGATAGCAACTCAGAGTCATTCTGGTGAGTAGGATGTAAGCATACGCCCAGGAAAATCCTCATGTGCCTTTACATTCCGTCAACATGGGCCCTGTGTTGTTCCTCTGTTTTTATTGATAGCAACTCAGAGTCATTCTGGTGAGTAGGATGTAAGCATATGCCCAGGAAAATCCTCATGTGCCTTTACATTCCGTCAACATGGGCCCTGTGTGGGCTGAGCCCGTGGTGCACTCGGGAGAGTGCAGCGCTGGGAGCGCAGCAGCGCTCCCGCTGCAGGTTTGGATCCTATGTAGGGATGGCTGGTGCGCTCACAGCGCTCACTGGCTGAGCACGGTGCGGCCGGTCTCAAAAAGGACAAAAAACAAACAAAAAAACATGGGCCCTGTGGAAACACACCAGGAACTGTCTCCTGACATCTCTTCTGCACCCTGTTGCTGTTGTTGGAATCTATTCATTTCATTCCTTGAACGTCTGTCTGTTGCTCTCTGTGTATGTGCATTGTAAGAAACCCTGCAGGAAGCACCAAATGGTGAGGGCCCTGACAACCGGTGGGTGCAGTGCCTGTGAGGGGGTAACTCTCTCGATCTGCTTGGGGATCAACATGCACCCATAACGCAAGGGAGAAATCCTGCAAGGGATTTGAACTTTGGGAATTACCACAGTCTCAGTTGCCCTGACAACACGAAGAACATATTCCATGTGGGTACAAATGAAACTGCAAGTCAGATGGGAGAATTCACATCATGAACTCAGACACACCAGGCACCAGCGCCCGAGTGGTGGGTGTGCTGCACCCTCACAGCCGTCTGCCAGCTGCACGGTGGGATCGCAGTCGTAGTGTCCTTTGAATAAACGACCTGGGATTTGCAGAGCCTGGAAAAGGCTAAATTTCCTGCTAGGTGAAAAATAAAAAGCCATTTTACGAGAACCTTTTGGGTAGGCAGGAAGAAAAACACAGAGATGAATAAGCCCTGTTTTGAGAGCGCCCTTGCCGTCAAGCGGGTGTCGCGAGGGCTACTGGCTGTGGTGGGAACCGGCCGATGACTGCATTGAACACCAAGAGGCTCAGACTGTGAGATGGAATGTGTGAATTAGTCTCTCCCTGCAGATGTACTTCTGCCTCCCACTCACAGATGCTTCTGTGTCCCATCACCCTTTTTGGCTTATTTGGCTAAATATTGGTGGTACATTAGGGACAGCAACCGAGGACATGAATTTTGCCCATAAATGTGATGGTCATCACTGGTGGTGGTTTTCTGCTCTGGCTATGTCATGATTCTTGGGCTGTGTGCGGGAATAGTCACTTCTTCAGGAACTGCCTGTGTCCAGGCATCACCCTCATTGACAAAGCCCAAGCATCCGTGTGCCCCCGCCACTGCAGATGTGGGCAAAGGCCACCCAGGAGAAGACACAGCGGGGCCCCCACCAGTTCTGATGTTGCATTTTGGCAGGACATAGACCCAATTAGGGCCAGGAACAAGTAACTCAAATCCAGGTCCCTTCCCACATGTGGTCTCTCAGAGCTAAATCTCATCATATTTCACATCAGACAGGATTCATCTGGGCTACAAAGACATCATAATGTGCCTGCATCTTCCCCACAGTTGTTGATAAAGGCAGCGGAGACCCTCTGAGAGGCAGCTGTGGCTGTCAGAGGGTGCGATAAGGGACAGGTGTGGGAGGCAGAGTGTCTGCCCTGGAGGATGGGGTAGTGCGTGAGGCTTCCAGCCACTTGAGAGACGAGCTGCTGTAATGCATCGTTTTGCTCTTAGAGCCGTGGGGCTGGAGAGATCTCGCAACAGCAGCATTTGCTTTGGAAACGCAGGTAGGGAGGAAACTGTCACTTACCCCAACGACGTGGCTGGCCTCAGGGAGGATCAGAGGTATTCAGTAGGGGAGATGGTTAATTCACGAAGATGTGACCCACACGAATCTGCAGGTCAGCAGGGAAGGGGCACTAAGAAGAGCCAGAAAGGCCCCTGTGTCTCGCCGTTGGTCAGGCTGGGGTCTGCCCACTTCGTGGATGGGCTCAGGGAGCAGAATGGCACTTGTCCAGTCTCTGTTCACTCTGCTGGCTCCTCTGCACAGAGGAATCCCCAGTTTCCTTGAAGGGCATTTGCCTGCTAAGTTCCCTGTGACTGGCATCCCTGAAGTGCTGTTTCCTGAGAACCCAGAACAGATTCAGGTCAGTGCATCTTGAGGCAGCTAAATGTTGGATAAATGGCACTGTACATAGATGTAAGTGGAACAGCTGGGGCTACCTGCCGCCCATTCACAGCAGCTAACAGGTGTGAACTAATGTTGTGGACATAACCTTGCTTCTTGGATGGCGGCTTTGCCAAGGCTGGCGTGCTCCCCAGCTCTCTCCCGGCTGTCTAATGAAATGGTTTCACCTTGTCTTATTCTAGCAAAGTTCCCTCCTGCCTCGCTCCATCCTCCTTTTCAAAGTCTGGGTGAAAAATACAAGGCAGGGCCCACTTCCTTATCTGGTCCCACATGCATCTCTGGGTTTGCCAGGCAATGGTGCATGGACAGGGAGCAGCTAACAAGGTCTGTGCCTTGTCTGGGATTTTATGACTGAACCGTTTGGAGTTCTTGGACATTCTCAAGCTAATTCGGTTGGTGTGAATTTAGAGGTGAAAGGTAGGGATAATCTTTTCCTTGGATTTGTCAGTTCCAGAATATATAACTTTAATATTCCAGGAGATAGAATTATATCAGATCAGAAAGCTGGCAAGAGTTCAGGCCAACTGCAAAGTTAAAGGACATAGCCCACACAAGACCTCGCTTCTGATATTACAAGTGCGGGCATCCCCAAGACCACCCTGTTTCGGTAATTCACTGGAGGGACTCAGAGAAGTCACTGAGAGCTGCTGTACTCACAGTTATGGTTTCTTATAGGGAAAGGATGCAGATTAAGATCAGCCAGAGGAAGGGCTGCGTGGAGCAGAGTCCAGGAAAAGTGCCCAGAGCTGAGCTCCTGCTGCCCCTCTCCATGGGGTCAGGATGCACTACTCTCCTGGCATCGATGGGGGATAACACGCACAGAGTATGACCAATCAGGGAAGCTTCACTGAGCCTCGGTGTCATATTAGGGCACTGTGGTGTGGGTGTGATTGATCAAGCGGTTGCTCGCGTGGTCAATCACCGTCTCTGGTTGACTGATACAATGTGGCCCAAGCCCCTGCCCCCTGGTGCGGTCCACGCCATGGCGGGGTCTTGAAAAGAATAGCTTGGGCTGCCCTTTCCGAGNGTCCTAAATATGACTTAAGTTGGCAAACGTCATTTACAGGGGATTATGTTAATGGTAAGCGAATGGTTGGAATTAATGGATAAAAGATACTATAAAAAGAATTAAGTTTGGGCCGGCCCAGTGGCGCACTGCTACAGTGCGCCGCTTGGGAGTGCAGCGGCGCTCCCGCCGAGGGTTCGGATCCCACATACAGACCGGCGGCTCACTGGCTGAGCGAGCTGTGGGCACAACACCGAGGGTTGCGATCCGTTGCTGGTCACGAAAAAAGACAAAAAGGAAAAAAAAAAAAAGAATTAAGTTAATGAGAAAGAATGTGTAGAAACCCTGTTACTCAT
>NW_007727176.1:456334-456760 GCF_000696425.1 Galeopterus variegatus
AAGATTATAGATGGAATCACAACTTTCCCTCCTAAAAATAAAGATTATAGATGGAATTTAAAATGCACCTGATTTTGTGAGGGATGGTGCTGTGCACTTTGACACTTTACATTGGGCCACACAGCTACTATATTAAGTATATGCATGATAAAGCTGTTCAAATATCTTTTATTCCTTTTCCAAATGAACAATGGGTTCATGCTTATAGAAATATGAGAATCATTAAATTTTTAGTTGATTATAAGATTAATTGTTAGATTTATAAGTTTTAAATATAATTGTTAGAATTTTTTATAGTATTTAAAAGTTAAAAATATATATAAAGGTTGTTTAACTAATTTATGCTTGCTGGTAGTAATAAGTTAAAGGTTAACATGAGGACTAGAAGAAAAGAAACACAATGGTGAAAAACGTCAAGAACAGCGA
>NW_007727176.1:457586-461997 GCF_000696425.1 Galeopterus variegatus
CCCCGTGTTGTGTAACAAATAAAAATGCTGTTTCCAGTCTGAAGGCTGCTTCAGCTGCTTTGGCTGCTTTGGCTGCTGCAGCGCTGACAGCCCGCAGGCTGAGAACGTGCTTCAGAGGAACCGAGGTCTCTGCCTGTGTTTTTTATTTTCGTGGCTTCCTCATCCCTCTTTCAAGGACCCCTAACTCGACTGGAGCTGGTCTCTGGCAGCCCCTGTCAGACAGTTGGTCTTTCTGGCATGGCCAGCCCCACCCTATGTCACATGACTGGACTATCCAGGGTGACCCAGGCCCCAGCAAACAATGACAGTCCTGTTAAGGAGGGCGTCTAAGAAGTACCCTCTGTGCAGCTGGAGACAAAGATCAGGCCTCTTTTTGGACAAGATTAATTTCTTTACTACATGCACTCTCAAACCCCATGTAAGCAAAGGAGAAAGTGAAATAAAATCTTGCCCTGGTGGGTCTGGCTGGAACTTGCTTATCTCTTTTTTCCTGATTTCTGTTGAAATTCCCTGGAACTAATGCCAATTGTATGCACCTGATTATGGAGAAAGCGGTTTCATAGAACATTCTTCCTCTCAGGGAAAAAGAGGTGCCCTGCCTTCTCAGTGAGAGAGAAATGTTCTTTTCAATAATTTTTTAATTTACTAAGTTTTTTTGATTCTCTTGCTAAGGGGATGCAATCTTCCTGCAGAGAGTCACACAGATAATGTTTTAATATTTGCGCTGCTCCCAAGCGAGGCCGGCTAAAGCCTAGGGGTGCCACACTGGGGTGACCTGCAACACAATTGCTGCCATTTCACTGTGACGATGAACACGGGGTCCCAGTCTGCAGGGGCATGGCTGTTTCCCTCCCCAAGTCCCCAGGAACCTGAGCGAGGCTCCTCTCTCTGGCAGGTCCCAGCATGGCCCGAGCCTCTTCTCCAAACCAGAGGCCGGCCTTCCCTGTTCGGTGAAAAGCTCATTATCCTTGCTCCATGGAGATGTAGTTGCTGCTGTTCAGTTACACCCGGGGTTTCTGGAAGTCAGATGTTTTAAAGTCAGTGGAGTTTTGAGGTTCTGTGCACAGTAGTACCTGAGTCTGTGGTTCTTATTGTCACCTGCAGGATAGAGCACTGCATCCAGACAGTGGTATTGCTGGCTTGGGGCTCCCAGTGGAGCTTTTCCTAGTAATGGCTTTCTCGACTTTGCTTCACGGATGTGCAATGTCAGGAACACCCAACTCCCTGTAGTGTCAGAGCTGCTGCTGAGCTCTGTGGTCCAGCCTGGCATTTCCAGTTAACTTCCAAGCCTCCGGGCCTGGGCCTTTATGCTGAGGACACTTTGGACCGTGGGGTCAGTGGCAGAGAGCCATGCTTGCAGGCTGGGGCTGGTGGTGCCAGGAGTGGGTAGGTGGACCAGGGAGGGCTGGAGAGCCTCCTGAGGATGGCGGGGAAGCCCCGGTCTCGCAGACTCAACCACCCCGACTTCTGACCAGTCTCTCACCTTTGCAGAGAACAGGTTTCCACCTGCAAAGGTGGCTGGCATGGGGCTGAGGTGTTCTGTGACAGGAGTGACCACTGACTGATGGTGGTGGATGATGTCATGGATGTCCTGGTGGTTGAGTCCCCATTCTGATTTGTACCTGGCACTGCGTGAAGCCCCTCCCGTGGGTCACTTCATGTGATTCTCACAGCAACCCTATGAGATAAATTCTCTCATTGCCCCCATTTGCACCTGGGGAAACCGAGGCATGGAGATGGGACGTAACTTACCCAAGATCACACAGCAAGGAGGTGCTACAGCCAGGATTTGGACCTAGACTCCCCCCACACTTCACCCCTTAAGGGTTTCTGTCTTCGGGGAGGGGCTGGGTGCTGAGCTGTCGTGGAGTGGAGAGCGACCAGTTGTAAGGCCTTTGTTGAGCTTGGGTGTCTCTGTCCTGACACCAGGGGGCAGGATGAGACAGGAGAATGGGCAGCCCTGTGCACAGACAGCACAGTCTCTCCGGCCTTTCACTGACCTTTCCCAGCTGGCCGCCGGCTCAGCCAGTGGCTCTCACCGAGGAGGCGTGGACGTGGGTGGCAGGTGGGGGGCAAGGGAGGTGGCTCCTTTTCTAGTGACCTTCAGAATCTCCCTGGAAGGCCGGGATTGCAGTGAGCAGCAGCTGCCTCTGTAGAAAATGGGAATTTTCGGCTTCTCAGGGATTCAACACCTTGGCAAGAGCCAGGGAGTGAAATCAGTATATTAAAAATGTATTAGCACAAAGCAGCAGCTGCTCCCAGTGTGGGGTATGTCATGCACTGAGCTGGCTTGCTGGCCTGCACCTGACCTGCCCTCGGGAGACCTGAGATCCGTGTGTGCTGCTACATGGTCTGGAAACTGCTAATCTGCTGTAATCGCCCGCTTCTGGGCCTCTCCCAGTTGGTCTGAGCCGGGTTGGGGCTTCCATGGTGCCGGCCTGGGCTTGCTTACCTCCTGGGCGGAGCATCCTTAACCCTCTCACCCCTTTGCTGTCTTTCCCTTCTCGCAGTGTTTGCTGCCTGGGGGACCTTCCCTGTGCTGTGCACAGGAGCCCAGCCCTTCTGCTGAGTCTTTCAGGCAGCACCTTTATCTGGAGTCTTCAGTTAACCAGGGCAGAGAAACAGAGCTGGAATTAAACATGCGGGTCAACTGTCAGGTCCGCCCAACATGCACCGATGTCACTGAGTGCTGCCACATCAGCTTGCAGGAGCAGTAAGATCCAGATTCTTCCAAGAACTGAGCCTGCTGGAGGGGTGGTGATTGGGGACTGCTGCCCATGCTGTGGGGACCTGAGAGGAGAGGCTGTGCCCTGAGGGTTGCCAGAGAGCCCACGGTCTGGTGGTGAGCAGAAGCAAAGCAAAGACCTGGAGAGTGTCTTGGCCCTGCTCTCCCCAGGGCCAGCTGCTGGCCACAGTGTCAGGGGTTCTGCCCGGGGCCTGGGTGCCAACACAAACACAGATGCAGGTATGGTCCTCCTGTGTCCAGAGAGCAGCTGCTGCCCTGGGCTGTTGGGCTTTTTTTGCAGAGCCCACAGGAATGGAGTTGCAGCTCTGAGCGGCACCCAGTCCTGGCCTGGATCTGGGCTGCTGGGGGGCCCCACCATCCTGGCTGGCACTTAGGTCCCCTCAACCAGGCCACCTGCCTGCAGCCTCATCTTCCCAGGCTGAAGCAGGGCACCCTTCACAGTGACCGGAAGATGCCATGCATGGTGGTTGGACACGGGTGGTCCCTGGCTGCCAGGTGGCTTACTGTTCATTGGGCTCCCACGACGGCCCCAGGAGGCAGGGGCCTCTCCTGAACAGTGGCCCTCGCCGAGCTTGCACAGTGCGCTGCCACCTGTAGACCTGTTGGCAGCTGCCTGTGGCTTGGAACCTACTGGGCTGTGAGGGGCGAAGCTGCTTGGGGCTGCATTTGAAAGACTGACAAATGACAGTGCTTTTTTTCCTTTTGAGGAGAGGACTGAAAATAAAACGTGTCGACGTGGAGGTTTGTGGAAAGAAACCACGGGTTACTGCTTGGGCCTTGATCAGTCAGGCTTGGGTTAGAACACAGTTTCGAAATCTCGGTTATCCAACCATTCAACAGGCATTTACTGAGCATCTATAATGTGCCTGACGTTGACACAGATTTTGGGCTTCCCAGCCTCCATCCTTGAGCAAGCCAATTCCTACGATAAGTCTCTCCTTCTATGTGTGCATGTCCTATTGGTTTTGTTTCTCCGGAGAACCCCGACAAGTCACCAAGGCAGGAGACGACTGGAATTTTCTAGGACAGAGAAGGAGGCAATGGCAAGAAGCAGCAGCCACCGGGGGCTTAGGAACGCCCCCCACTGACTTGGTTGAGCTCTGCCTGGCGACATCCTTGAACGCGTGTGTGAGTGCTGACGTCATGTTTGCTGGAGCAGGTGTTTAGGTAGTTAGACCACGTCAGCAGAGGCTGTGTGGACCTACACACATCCCTGGGAAGGCTTTCCTTTAATACACAGCACATACAGGCCACGCACCTGTCCTCCTCTTCCTCTGCCTGCCCAGGGAGACTGACAGTGTCCCGCAAAGTTGTCTGTTGCCCATCAGCCCCTGCTCCGTGGTCACAGGCCTCCCTTGACTCATAGATACCCCAGGAAGGGAAAAGGCTTCAGGCAGAATCGTAACTGCCGTCATTCTGAAGGGTCCCTCCCCCTCCCCGCCACGCGGGGCCCTCCACTGGACTGTCCCCACGTCCCTGGCCCGCTGCAGTTTTGCAGTGACCCCCTCCCCATGCCTGCGGCAGGACTGCTGCTCATGCTCGAGAATGCAGATGGCTTCGTCTCTCTCACCCCAGCAGAGGGCTGGGACGTCTGTTGTCAACTCGCTGACACCAGCTCAGCCAAGGCTGGGGGCTGTGCTTCCCAGACCTGCCTCCCGAGTGGGT
>NW_007727176.1:462540-463638 GCF_000696425.1 Galeopterus variegatus
GCTGACACCAGCTCAGCCAAGGCTGGGGGCTGTGCTTCCCAGACCTGCCTCCCGAGTGGGTGGGGTTTTCTGGGGGATGAACATGTGAAATCCTTGGGGCGGCAGCAAAGCCGAGCTGTGACCTTTGGGAGGTCCTGGTGGCCAGCTGCAATGACAGACACCAGGGCTTTGTCTAACCCTCCATAGTGCCCATGCCAGCATGGTGGCCACTTGGAGGGCTAGAAATGTGGCCTCGACTCCGAGGATTCCTCCAAAGCTCCGGTTTCCCACCTGCTCCCAGGCTTCAAGCTGGAGGCATTTGTGGCTCTCTCCACATCGCCCTCCAGACCTTCCTCCCCAGCCACCCCCTTATTTATAAGAACCATAGTTCCTATATGGAACTCCCTTTCCTGGAATTCGTGGAGTGACACTGTTTGTTGACCGAACCCAGACTGGTCCGTGCGATAAGGCTTCTGCAGAGGTGCGGCCGCTCGCTGAGCCCACGTGCGGGTGCCCTGCCGCTTGGTGCCCTCCCAGCCTCCCCCTTCCGCCCCAGGCTCCGCGCGTGATCTCTGCTCCATTCTAAGGCCCACTGGTGGGATTTCCCCACCCAACAGGAGAGAGTTCTCTGCAGGTGAACCTTTGACACCCCTAGAGCAGATGGCCAGTGCGGGTGTTAGGGGTGTTTACTGCGCACTCCTGATGTTTCCTTCCAGCAGAATGGTGTCCGTTCTGGACGCTCTGGCCTCTCGGCCAGGCCCTCGCTCCTCCCCATGGCAGCCGGCTGAACCTCCTGGTGGATGGGTGACAGCTGTGGTCCACCCTTGCTAGTTGGATGCAGACAAAATATGAATGGTCGCGAGCTGAAGGGACCGGGTGTCTGCTCCTCCCCTCTCGACTGCATGGGGTGAGGCAGCAAGCCCCGAGTGGTCTGGGGATGCTTACCTGCCGACTCCCTGGGTCCCTGCTGTAAAGTGCAGATACACATACTTGCCACTGATGTTGTCGGGGTTAAGTGAGACAGTGAATGAGCAAGTCCTCTGCGGTCTGCCCTGTACCGTCACATTTCAGAGACGTTCCAGCATCTGTGAAGTCTGGGTGCATCGGACAGCCAGTGTG
>NW_007727177.1:0-874 GCF_000696425.1 Galeopterus variegatus
TCGAGGTGCGGGTGTGTATGCGTGTGCACCGAAAGGGGGAGGTAGGGACCTTTGTCGAGTTCTACCTGCGGGGCCGCCTACGGGCTGTCAAGTGCACCGTGCCCCTGTGCCCGAGTCCCCAGCGTGGACCCCGCCGGTGCGTCCAGCCCGCGTGCAGGGTATACCCTCCGGCCGGAGATTTCCTCCCTTGGGTGGAGAAGCCCCGGCGAAAGGGTCGATGAGTCTGGGCAGGGGGCGCTCGGACTGTCGCAGTGATTGATGGCAGTGTAGCGGACGGAGGAGGAGCCCCGGGATTCTGCCGGGAAGGGACGGGACTGCTTTCCCACCCTGAGGCCTCCCCGCCCCCTTCTGGGCTTGGCCTCCACCCTTGGCCTGGGCTCCCACGAGCGCGGCGTCCACCCACCGGAGATGGCGCACCCCTAGACTGCGAGGGGACAGCAGGGTTTGCAGAAGATCAGCTTAAAGGCTGTGATATGTTGCCAAAAAATACAGGGCAAAATCGGCCCCCTGGGCCTTAAGAGGCGCCTCTCTTCTCAAAACCTTGGGGCTTTCCAAATTCAGCAGAAGAGTCAGCACGCAAACCCGGCACACAGCAAAGCCCTACTTTCCTGCAGGGTTTCGGGCACATCAGGGTTTCTTAGGCACATGCTGTAGTCAATAAGGAGACTTCAGAGCATTCTTAGACCAGCAGGACTTTGTAAATATTGGAGCAAAAATACACACTTGGCAGCACTCAGTAGTTAAGATAATAGCATTTTAATGCAATATTTAAAGAAAATCAAATTGCAAAAATTCATGATGAACAAAATATCAACATTTCAAATAAAGATGAGTTGTTGTTATGACTCTGCATCACTGTGCGATGAGAACAGTC
>NW_007727177.1:1322-3111 GCF_000696425.1 Galeopterus variegatus
GCAACTTGGGTTTTATATATAGTCATTTTTATTGACTGTAGAGCTTTTATTAACTTTTTACCTAGTTCACATGTAGGAGGACATTTTGGTAAGTGTATATCGAGGTGCTCATTTTCCCTTTTGCCTCAGATTCCAGTAAGTCCTGGAACACGCATGCACTCCCTATGCTTCGGGCACCTCCATAGAGGGCATCACAGGCCATGGATTGGGAGGGGCTGGGACAGGGAGGGGCCCTTGCATTGGGGAAGAAGGCAATCGATAGGAGCTTTGGGGTTTGGGGACTTACTCTTGGTAGTTGGAGGCTGGAGACCTGGGGAAGACCAGCCTGCTATGAGAACCTCCCTTATCTGGAGACATTTTCCTGCAGACAGGTTATCAGAGTAGAGGAGACCTAAAATAGCCCACACTTGACCTCCAGTTTAGAGGTAGATGCGAGGGAGCTTGACTCCTCTAGGACTATGGTGTGTGCTTGTTTAGAGATAACTTCCCAGCAGCCGTCTTCTCCCTACCCAAGGCACCCCACCCACCCACACACACCTTCTCCAAAGTCAAGGCCCGGCACCCACTCCTAAGAGGAGTTCCACTCTCCAGAAACAACCCCCTTATTTTGCTAAATCCTCTTTCTCTGCTTGGAGGAGACTGATAAATCATTTCCCCTCTGTCAAGGGTATGCTACACTGGGAGGTCCGTGTTAATTGATCCCATTCTTCACATACTCCCCATATTTTATCATTTCAGAGCCTTTATTACTATAATGTGCATTGGGACTCTTTAGGATGACACCATAGTATGAAATGTTTGCCAGTTTCTTTTGGCCATAGAACATTCTTTCTCATGAAGCATCTTCTGGATCCATTATTCCAAGGAGTACACTTTGGGAAATGCTGCTTCATTCACCCAAAACCTTCTGACGTTTAGGTCAGTTTCCAAGGAATGTTGATCTCATCTAGTATGTGGTGCTCAGGAGAGTAAAAATTTATATTCTGGACATTAGAAAGGCAAAGTCATCCACCCTTCTAAATTCTGGGTAGATGGTTGGTTTGCCAGCTTCTGTGCATCTGGTTAATGTGAGTCAGTTCTCCAGGGTTTGATCAGACTTGAGTGAATGGCCTCTGGAGAGTGCCTTCTTTATGCTCCCAGAGTCTCACCCAGCCTTCCTGACTCTGAGAATGCAGCTGTATACATGGGGTGGCAACTTCAGGATTCCTCTGCTGAGAGCACTATTTCGTCTTGTTTTGTCACATCCATTGACTGGGAAATTAGTCTCACTCGATGAGTTTTCAGTTCTCTCACTTCCTCTCTCCCTGGGTGCTGGTCACGTGGATTCTCTAGAGTATCAGTGTCTCTATTTACTTATGAAAAGGTGCAATAGTCACTCTCCGGGCATCTCAGACTTGGAACAAAGGGCTGCTTACAGTGGATCCCTCACCACAGAAGGTGCATCCACCAGCTCATCTGCACCCATGGTTTGAAATCAGATGTTTATAAATCAGAGTTTGCTTGCAATCTACTGTTAGGGCACTCCAGCTATTCATGCTTTGTTGCAATTAAAGAGGAGATGAGGAGGAGAAGCCAGAGTTAGTAGTTCGGGAACTCAAAGGAGAATTGTGGGCTAGCAGAGGAGCCTTTGGAAATCAGACAGGTGTGGCTGCATGAATTTAATGTTCATCTGCAGACATTTCTAGGTCTTCAGTGCTGAGCAAATATATCTCAAGATTTGTTTCATAGATTTTTTTCAAAGCATGGAAAGTAAGGAGTCTCATTTAGAGATATGTATTGGACAGGGTGG
>NW_007727177.1:4019-5267 GCF_000696425.1 Galeopterus variegatus
TCTCTGGCAAACCTAAGTGTGATTTTTTTAAACTGTTGAGTTTAAGAGTCTCGTATGTTACCTAGCTAACAATATTCAATAAGAGGCAGGAAGCTTAGGAAGCCATTGGAGCACAGTGGGGACAGAAATGGGAGTTGATGAACTTACCCAGGGAGAAACCACAGGACAAACAGGAAGGAGTCCAGGCAGAATCCAGGAAGCCCAGGTCTAGGGGGCGTAGAGAAGGGGATTATGAAGCCAGACTAGGGGAGGGAAGCACCTGCACCGATGATAAGCCAGACAATTCAGAACTTTCAGCCTGCTGGTTTATGGCCAGTGTCTGTTGTGATTGGTCAGGGCCCAGGCTATCTCGGGTTGTTAAGTATTTTTCCTATCGACCCACAGAAAGATGGAGTGTCATCTGAGAGCGTGGATAGAACCACACAAGTTAATATAGCCACTAGCAAAATGATGCAATAGCATCATCACATAATAAATGAATGAATGAGTGAATGAATGATTAAGTGACACTGTTTTTGTAGCAGAAACTTTTTAAACTTGCTAACAGTTCTGACAAAGTTTAAATACAGCCTTTGGTAGAAGGCTCTAAGAAAATAAAGTAGGATTTTTTTTTATAAGGCTCTGGGCATTCTAGCCTGATGAGATATCTTATTGTGGTCAAGAAACTTTGGTTGCAAGGACCGCCCCCCCATTACTAATTTTGAATATTCCCCAAAGCTACCATGATTGAGAACCCCTGACTCAATTTGATGTAGGGAAGGTTATAAAGGTATACCGACTTGTTTTTTTCAAACCATCCACAAGAGTGATTTAAATGATTTTACTGAGCTTTACAGTATGTAAATGAGAAACTAATTCTGGAGGTGTTCTAATTACTGCTGTGAGCTTATGTCTCATTTCTATTTGATGATGACATCTCGCAAAGTGATAACTCATGGAGGTATTAACATTAATTCCCCACTCGCCTGAAATTTCCAAAGTTTGAGTCATTTTCTAAAATCAGACTTGGAAGCATTTGTATTTTACAATTTTTAATGAATGAGGTCTTTATTTTAATTGAATGGGTTAACCCAGGATATGGGAGAAACAGACATTTTGGTTTTCTTGTATATGATTTTATATGCCAGATCAGGAATTCAAAATATGAAAACACAAACATTTGGCTAGTTTAAATAGTTAGCTAGATGAACTTTACTTGCTTTCTAAAACATTTGCTTTTTTTATTAAATAAATCATCACAGATTTTTT
>NW_007727177.1:7165-7686 GCF_000696425.1 Galeopterus variegatus
TTTTTTACTTATTGATTGATTGATTGATTTTTATTGGTTATGAATATTTATTGGTTATGGGATACAAAACTGATTGTCACCCTTCGTGCCCAAGATGTGATAGCCAGATCCATACTGGCAGCATGCCCACTACCTCAAATTGCGATTATACCCCATGGCCCCCACCCAATTATCCCCGACCTCCCTCCCCATCCCCCTTTCCCCCACTCCACTTTGTATCCCTAGGTGTGCTCTCTCCCTCTTCAAGTCCACCGCACCACTGTGGACTTTTCTTTCCTTCCTTCTTTCTCTCTAAGCTCCCACATATGAGTGAGTACATGTGGTATTTTCCCTCTGTGCTTTGCTTATTTCACTCAACATAACTTTCTCCAGGCTCATCCGTGTTGTTGCAAATGGGAGTATTTCGTTCTTTTTTATGACAGAGTAGTATTCCATGGTGTATGTATACACCACATTTTCCTTATCCAGTCATCCATTGGTGGACATTTAATTTGGTTCCATATCTTGGCTATTGTAAACAG
>NW_007727177.1:8203-10479 GCF_000696425.1 Galeopterus variegatus
TTTTTTATGACAGAGTAGTATTCCATGGTGTATGTATACACCACATTTTCCTTATCCAGTCATCCATTGGTGGACATTTAATTTGGTTCCATATCTTGGCTATTGTAAACAGGACTGCAGTGAACATGGGGGTACAGGTATCTCTTCGACATGATGATTTCCATTCCTTTGGGTATATACCCAATAGTGGGATTGGTGGATATATGGAAGATCTATCTGTAGTTGTTTGAGAGACCTCTATACTGTTTTCCATAGTGGTTGTACTAATTTACATCTCCACCAACAGTGTAGGAGTGTTCCCTTCTCTCCACACCCTCGTCAGTATTTGTTGTTCTCCGTCTTTTTGATTATAGCCAGTCTAATTGGGTGAGGTGGTATCTCAACGTGGTTTTAATTTGCATTTCCATGATGACTAGTGATGTTCAGCATTTTTTTCATGTACCTGTTGGCCATTTGTATGTTGTATTAGTCCATTTTGTGTTGCTATAACAGAATACCTGAAACTGGGTAATTTATAAAGAAGAGAGGTTTATTTGGCTTATGATTCTGGGACAGCTACATCTGGCATGGGCCTCAGGCTGCTTCTACTCATGGTAGAAAGCGACAGGCAGCTGGTGGGTACAAGCAGATCACATGGAGAGAGGAAGCAAGAGGGAGAGAGAGAAGGTGCTAGGGTCCTTTAAACAACCAGCTCTTGTGGGAACTAATAGAGTGAGAACTCACTCATTAATCCCCCCTCCACCAGGGAGAGCATTAATCCATTAATGAGGTATCTGCCCCCATGACTCAATCAGTTTCCAACACTGCCACACCGGGGATCAAATTTCCACATGAGTTGTGGAGGGGACAACACATCCAAACTCCATCATATGTCTTCCTTTGAAAAATGTTTATTCAGCTCCTTTGCCTATTTTTAAATTCGGTTATTTGTTTTTTTTACTGTGTAATTGCTTGGGTTCCTTGTATATTATGGATATTAATTGCTTGTTGGATGAATAGTTAGCAAAAATTTTTTCCCACTCTGTAAGTTGTTGTTCACTCTGTTGATTGTTTCCTTTGCTGTGCTGAAGCTTTTTGGTTTGACATAGTCCCATTTGTTTATTTTTTCTTTTGTTGCCTGTGCTTTCAGGCTCATGTCCATAAGGTCTATGCCCAGACTTAGTTCCTAAAGTGTTTCACCTATATTTTCTCTTGGTAATTTTACAACTTCAGGTCTTATATTTAGGTCTTTCATCCATTTTGAGTTAATTTTGGTATATGGTGAGAGGTGCATATCTAGTTTCATTCTTCTGCATATGGATATCCAATTTTCCCAGCATCACTTATTGAAGAGGCAGTCTTTTCCTCAATGTAAGTTTTTGTTGCCTCTGTCAAATATCAGATGGCTGTAAGCCTGAGGGGTGATTTCTGCATTCTCTATTCTGCTCCACTGGTCCGAGTGTCTACTTTTATGCCAGTACCATGCTGTTTGGTTTACTGTAGCTTTGTAGTATAATTTGAAGTCAGGTAGTGTTATGCCTCAGCTTTATTTTCTTGGCTCAGCATTGCTTCAGCTATTCAGGTCTTTTGTTATTTTCTTTTGCAGTGGCTTTTACCCATGGCAATTTAGGGATTCTGAGAACAAAGACAGAGGCTCCTGTCTTTTTAGGAAAAGTATTCATCCCTCTTCCCTTTATTAAACAAGCACAGGGATGGGAGAGGGGCAGACTGAAGAGACTTCTCTGGCTCTTGGCTAGATTCATGTTTAAGGACAATAGGACCCTTCAGAAGGTTTCATGGCTTATGAGCAAAGGGGGCTGCAGAGGGCAGGAGGGTGTGGCTGCTGATGAGAGGGGCAGACCAGGAGCACCCAGGAGAGTGTCCCTCCCAGGTTGGTGAAGGTGCTGCACTCAGGGTGGCTTCCTCAGAGCCTCGTACTCCCTCGGGTGGGTGAGGTCTGATGTATGAAGTGGAGTCAGATAGTTCCCTGTTCCTCCCCCACGGTGGGAGCTCTCCTGGCCATCTGTGCATGGGATGCCCCACCCCTTCTCTCTGTATTTCGGCATTCCTGCCTTAACAGATGGTGTGCACTTGGTATTGCAAGCAATTTTTCTCTGGGTACATCTCATACCCTGATTATGCCTAATATTTTTAGTTAATGACTTTCCCTGAACAGTGTATAGAGTGACAGTGTAGATGATCTACATGGTACAAATAACTTCCTACATTTTAATGTTGGCTCAGGCACCCCCCCCTCTTTTTTTTTTTTTTTTTTTTTTTTTTTTTTTTTTTTTTTT
>NW_007727177.1:11430-14736 GCF_000696425.1 Galeopterus variegatus
CCCCCCCCCCCTTTTTTTTTTTTTTTTTTTTTTTTTGTCTTTTTCCGTGTCCGGCAACGGATCGCAACCCTCAGTGTCACCCCCGTACCGGACCGGGACCGGCAACGGGATTGCAACCCTCGGCGTTGCTCCCGCGCCTCGCTCAGCCAGTGAGCGGGAACCGGTCTGTATGTGGGATCCGAACCCTCGGCGGGAGCGCCGCCACACTTCTCAAGCGGCGCACTATCGCAGTGCGCCACTGGGCCGGCCCACCTCCCCCCCCCAAACTGTATTTCCACAGGACTCTGGGATTGGAGGTGGAGTCATTTCAAGGCTAGGAAAGCAGGGCTGGGAAAGGTCAGTGTCAGGGTCGGGCCCCAGACCTCCTTCTATTCAAGGATAATGTCTTTGCATATAGATGGGCCACTTACTCCTGTCCCTGGCATCAGAAAAGGATTCACAGTGGGAGGGATGTCCAAGCTGCGCTGGGTGGATGCCTTGGTGTTAGCTGGGAATGAGCGGGTTCCAGGCAGGAGAGCCAAGAATGATAATCACCAGGAGCATGCAGTGGCTGGAGAGGAATGTGCCCTTCATGATGGCTTGGCGTAGAAGCGTGGAGGGACAGGGAGACTGCTCCAGCCCTTCTGGGGGCTTTCAGTCCAGGGAGGGAGGCAGGAGCTGTACAAGTGGGACACGCAGACAACCCTTTAGGACAGCATCACATCCCCAAGAATCAGACTGTGTGGTGAGCGGCGGGAGTCTGGGAGGGAGATGTCCAGTCCACAAACAAATGAATGCTTGGGTCCTGCATGGACGTATGCCCTTTTTTTGATATACGTAGAGCCTCAGGCTCTTTTGTCTATAACTGGAGATGTGGAAGGCTCTGTCTCAGGTCGGGTTCCCTAGAAGGAGACCCTGAGGTGAGGATTCCTGTGAACGAATTAGGAAAGGGGACAGCAGGGAAGGAAGCTGAGTGAGGGTGCATATCCAGCAAATCCCACAGAAGGGAACTTGCTCAATTCCAGGAAAGTTCTGGAAGCAGTGTAGGCCCCACCAGAGTAGCCAGAGCTTACTGGAGTAGTTATACCCCTGCATGGGTCAGACTTCGGCTCAGGGCTTCCCCGAGCACGTCCAGCTCTCTCTGCACGCCGGCAAAGCTGGCCATTCTCCAGCAGACACAAGCGCTGGCTGTGGAGTGCAAACGTGCCTGAAGTGATAAAGGGAGCTGAGGGCTACAGACAGAGCCTGGCAGCATCTGCCACAGCCTGGGATGCCTGTTCTCAGCCTCACACAAGCAGGCAGGGGGGACTGTTACCAAGAATTCACCTTTTACATTTCTTGTGACCTCCTGAGTGAGTGAGAGAGCGAGAGTTTCTTACCAGTCCTGTGCCAGGCGTGATCACATGGATGGCTTCCTGGCCCATTAGTGGTCACGCTGGCCCTCCAGAAGCCATCTTCCCCAGCCATGTGGATTTCCCACATCTGCTTTAGACTTTATTGGAAATATCCAATATAATCACAGGATGCCTATAGATATGTCAATATCCTTCTTGGAAATAGCTTTCTGTTTCTATTATTGTTGGCTGCAGGTTTTTGGAAGAGTAACAGATGAGGTGTGGGGATAAGAGGACACTGTGAACCGTGGGGCCAGGAGGCCAGAGAAGGTGAAGATCGGGAGGAGAATCTCCTAATCATGGCAGGGCACAGCAGCACACACCGCCACTGCCCAGGCCGGTTGTTTGTCGCATCCTCACTCTGTCAATACGCAGAAGCGTCTGTGTGCAAGTGCATCTTCTCATCTTCTTTCTTCCTGTGCCATAGCTGCCGTCAGTCTCCCCTCCCGTTTCTGGAAGGCTGCACAGACCCTGACTGTGGAAGCATAAGGACAGTGGTTGGATATGTAAGTTGCTTCCAACTAGCCCATCACAGCGGGCTTCAGCAATGAAGCCATTGTTACTAGGCAGTGCCATTTAGCATGAAGACCCCACCAATGATAAACCACCAGTAAGAATTCCATGCATCTCCTTGGGAATGGCTTGGAACCCACAAGTGTGTCCTGAAACCCAAATCCAGGTGTATTAGTCTGTTTCTGCTGCTTATAACAAAATAGTTGGAATTGTGTAATTTTGTAAGAAAATGAAGTTTATCGCTTACAGTTTTTGAGACGGGGAAGTCCAGAGTCCAAGGAACACATCTGGTGGCAGTGACAGTGACTCAGGGGTCTCACATTGCAAGATGGTGGAAGCGGAGAGAGCAGAGAGACTAACCTCCTCTTTCACAATCTTTTTAAAGCCTTACAAACCACATCCATGACCACCATTTTTAATCCATTCACTACGGCGTGGTCCTACAATCTATTCACCTCTCCAAGACATGATCTTTCAATTATCATATTAAGATTTCCCACCCTCAACAGTTACAGTGGGGATTTAAGCTTCAATGAGAGTGGGAGGGCATCCAGTCCACAGCACCAGGGAAACTGAGCACCTTCTATTTCAATATTAAAAAAAAAAAAAAAAAGAAGAATTCCATGCATCTCCTATTCTGAGCATGCAGCAGCTGGAATAGTGGTTGAGACAGAGAAGCCAGAATAACAACATAGCAGAACCACATGGAATCTGATGAGCTTGTAAATATTATCGTTCATGATCTCAAGAGATACATCATGATAAGATCTAGTTTGAACTATTGATATGATGAGGTGGAAATCAATCTCTCTTTCAGTTTTTTTCTAAGATATTTTTAATTTAGCTTAAGAAGCAAGAAACCATAAAAATAATAATTGCAAGAGAAAAAAATTACCAACCATAAGAAAAAATAAAATGAATAGCACAAGAGGAAAGGGTAACATTTTAGCTACTATTTTCCTATAAACCCATTTAAACGTCTGAGTCTTTGACATTCTGAGGGAATATTTATATTTCTCATGGAAGATGGTGTAATGAAAGTTTGAAAGGCTTCAGGGAAAGCCGTACTCAAGTCTTCTTGCGAGAGAAAAAGCCTGGTGTAAGAACCGAGGCTTCATATTTCATGAGGATTATCATGCTTTTATGAAATAAATCTCATTCTAGAAACAGAGATAAAAATCAAAAAGTACAGCAAAATAGTTATTGAAGTTTGACCGAACCGAAGGTAACGTACAACTGTATGGTCAACTATATGCTTAAGTATTATTTAAGTTAACAAAACTGCCTTTGAGGAAAAAAATTTGGAGTGAGTGCTGGGAAAATTGACCAAGCTGCGATACCATTTTTTTTTTTTTTTGTCTTTTGTCTTTTTCCGTGTCCGGCAACGGATCGCAACCCTCAGTGTTTCGCGAAAGGTTAT
>NW_007727177.1:15026-30096 GCF_000696425.1 Galeopterus variegatus
CGCCTCGCTCAGCCAGTGAGCGGGAACCGGTCCGTATGTGGGATCCGAACCCTCGGGCGGGAGCGCCGCCGCGCTTCCCAAGCGGCGCACTATCCAGTGCGCCACCGGGCCGGCCCTGCGATACCATTTGACTTCAAAAATTTTTACACACCATAGGAAAAGCCCAGCACAGAGGCGAGGAGAAAGCCCTTTGACCAATAAAGCATTTCCCAATAAACTATTTAACAGAAAATCTCTGTGAATGAACATTTGTAAGGGACGCAGGTCCTTTGCCCTCAACCTCGAGGAGGAAATGTGAAATCCTGTTCTCCTTGTAGAGTTGCTTCGGCTCAGCCACCACCATACTCTATAGTCTACTGACCCTGCCACCTGGTCTCTGTCCCTCATCCGCCTCCCGCCTCCCTGGACTTCTCCACCTCAGATTCCACCTAATTATAACCCCTCCTTTGCATGTACCTTATTTCTCTTGCCAGGTCTCTCTCTGGCTGCTCCCCTGGCTAAACCCTAACCCTAACTAAAGCACACATCCTGCACCCAGCAGGGGGACATGGCCAGGAAAACCACAGCTGCATTACGGGGTTCATGGCTGTTGGTCTCAGGGAGTCCTGCTCCATTTTTCTAGTCCATCCATTCTCCTCTTTAGATCAATCTTAGACAAACTTGTTTTTAAAATTACATTTCTGTATACAGGAATGAAATGAAGTTTTGCGAACTAACACTACACTGATATTTCCTTTTCTCTCTGATCCTATCCTGTTTTATTTAATTAAAATATTGTGATGGCAACTTTCCAATTGATTTCACAACCCATTAATGGGTTTTGAAAAAAAGATGCCCTGGGTTATTATTTTACCCTGATTCCTCCCTTCTCAAACCTCCCATAAGAAATAGTTCTATTTTCCTTTTTAAATTTTCTTTTAGGTTATAGAAGTTGAGGCACAGAGAGGTGAAGAAACTTGTCTATAGTCACAAAGTTTGAGAGTGGAGAAGCCACAATTCAAACCAGGTCTGTCAAACACCAGGATGTACATGCTTAGCCACTACTCTAGAATATGTCCAGAATATCTCCGTGTAGAAATATGGATATGCATGAGTTTTCTAAGGCTATCATAGCAAAACACTGCAGACTAGGTGGCTTAAAACAACAGAAATTTATTGTCTCACAGTTCTAGAGACCATAAGTCTGAAACCAAGGTGTTGGCAGGGGCATGTTCCCCCTAAAGGCGCTAGAGAAGGACCTGTTCCAGGCCTCTCTCCCAGCATCTGGTAGCCGCAAGCCTTCCTTGGCTTATAGACATATCCCTCATCCCTCCCTACTCAAAGGGCTCTGTGCATGTCTGTGTCCACATTTCTCCTTTCATACCGGAGTAGGGCTCACCTAATGACCTCATCTTAAGTTGGCTAAATGTGCATACACCCCATATCCAAATAAGGTCACATGCTCTGGTACTGGGGGTTAGGATTTCCACATATCTTTTTGGGGGGACATAATGCAACCCATAACCAGATGTAAAATTAAAGACTGACCAAATATCCAGGATGTCTGAGCAGTGCACAGAAAAAGAAAATAGTCAGTCATCCTCAGAAGTAGATAGTTATTCCATGGTCGGAGTGCCTGATATGAATTGCCTTGTTCTGCCTTGCTCTGTGGTGTGGGTAGGGTTGGCAACTTCTCAGGCTTGGGTGAAAGCAGGAAATGGGAACTGAAGGCTTAAAGAAACAGACAGTGAAGTAGGTGGTTCTTGACCACTGGTCCGCTGAGGTGCTGTCCGTAAGCCACTGTGGCTGGTTTCCATGATCTTTTATTGGTGATACTGTTAGGGGCCAGGTACATGTCTCTTGAGATGTCAGCGCTTAATGAACGGCATTCTCCTTCCTGCTGGATTAAGGTATGCTAGAGGCCACCTGTATTTGTGAGATGAGTAGCGGAATTTCAAAATTCCTAATAATACAGTGATTCTGATCACAATCACTATTGAAATCATATCATGGATTGTGATAATAAAAATAAAATAATCAAATATAGCTTATGATAACATATAAATATAAAATATTACATAAATGTAAAAATTATAGGAATAATTTTAGCTTCATATAATACTCAGTGTTGTGCCTTTGATTTGCACCTGCCCAGCACCAGTTCCCACAACCTCGGAGGTTTCTTCGTTTGACCGTGAGGTTCTGTTGCATGAAAAAAACTGCTCTTATGGGCTGTCTGTCAACCTGCTACCACGGGCAGGGTTTGGAGGCCTTTGCAGGCTCCTCTCTCTTCTACCCAGAAAACTGTTGAAGATAGAGCTCAGGTTCCTGAACTCAGCTTGCATGATGCATCTGAAATGACTTAAATATCAATTCTTCTCCCTTCCTGCTCCCAAGCAGCCGAGTGCCAGCTCACTGATGCAGGACAGAGAGTCTGGGAATGCTCGAGAGGACGGGATGGTGGGGCCCCATAAAGAACTCAGCACCACCCAGTCCTTATTATGCTTCCAAAGGAAGTCAGGTGGACAGTGCACTGGGCATGCTGTAGTTTTCTCATAGCAGCATGAGATATAAGGGATATTTTTGCAACTAGAGAAGAAGTGGGGAGAATATTCAGAGCCTGAGACTGCAGAAGATGCAAGAGGAATATTTAGGTTCAGGAAAAGCCATGATTCTCCCTTGTATTCTGGCACTGTGGCAGGGAAGGAATTGAAAACACCTGTAGAAAATCATCCACGGTCTAGAAAAGGAGAGAGGGGAGTGTGACCCATGTGTTCCCTCATCAAATCACTGTTGAGCGCCAGCCATGTAGTCAGGCACTGGACGGGAGTGGTGCCTGCCTCATCGCCTCTCTGAATCTCCATGGCTATTGCCCTCTTCCAAGCCCCTGGCCTCTCCTGTAGGAGGATGGTATTAAAGGGTTTTATGTGAAAAAGATCACCCTGATTGCTGATTACAGGCAGGATTTCAGGAGAGCGAGAGAGCGGCCCCAGGGAGAGCAGACAGAAGAGTGTGATCATTCAGAGTGATGCTGGGAGAACTAGAGGCAAAATATGGAGAAGGACCCAGCAGAGTGGTGACGAATCTGATGTGCAGAGTGCTGAAGAGAGGGGCTCGAGGATGGCCTGGGCTTCTGGGCTTCTCACTGGCCACCCGCAGTTGTGGAGGCTCCATTTAAGGAGAAGGTAAATGGGGAAGGGGAAGCAGGCCCAGTGGCAGAGTCTGTTTTGTATATGTTAAGTCTGATGAGCCTGTGAGACCCCAGGTGCAGGTGTTGAGGCTAGCCCCAGGGATCTGGACCTTGAAAAAGAGCTTTGGGCCGCACACACAGAGCTTTGGGCAGTTTCCCATATATTCAAAGCCAGGGGAAAAGGTGTAGAGATATTGTCCTAGGGTTGGTTAACTCATGTAGTGCAGAATTTTATATTTCTAAGTATGGCATCCAAAGTCGGTGAAATCCTTGTAATTCAGGTTGGCTGGGGGTTCATTTCACTTAGTTGTCTATCTTCCCTGCAGATGGAGGCCCCTTCGAATTTGATATTTAGGACATTAGCATCTGGCTGCCTCTAAGACAGAGAGTTTCTTTGAGTCTGGTGGAGGTATATCTGCCTTTCTCGTTTGCGGCTGAGTGTTGTTTTTTAAAATGCAGAACCTTTAAAAGGGCTGAGTGATCATGGACTGAATACACGGGGTGGGGGGGGTACAGGTAGAGGACCTGGGAATCCTGGGGAGGCCCCTTCTTCTTCCTGCTCACCTGCCCTGCTAGGGCCTTTGCCCGAGGCTGCTGAAAATGGGAGCAAGGGTCTCACCTAGTGGGGAGCCCGGCGTGGGGTAGTCCCAATCTCTTTTACAAAGGAGAATGGTGTTATGGAACCTCAGTTTTGCACTTTTCGTGCATTACCCCTGACACCAGGAGATTAAAACCCCACACTCCAGTTATTATGAAACTGCACCACAGGGAGGAATTTAACAGGCTTTTATACATTGCTGATTACACCTGACTTCCAGAGGGCCTCATGCTTCCAGGAAATGACCCTTTAAAACTAACCCTTCAAGTAAACTGAGGCTGACTTTCCTCCAAGCAGAAACATTCACCATTATTTTTCTCTAACTTTTATTAGTTTCTGACTGAGACTGTAATAAGCGGGCAGTTTCCTATTCACATGAAATATTTAATTTCTCTGCTGTAGTCTTCATTCCACATGAATTGAAAAATGCTGTGAATACACTAACAAAATACTCCAGTGGGGCAAACTCATGCTTAGTGGCATTCCTGGCTTTTTTATTTTGCATTTTTTTAAGTCAAATTTTAGGAGCAGACAAAATGTAATTGAATCTTGGGAGGCTTTGGACGTGTGATTGCAATCAACACATGCTACAAGCCGCAGTCTTACTGGTGTGTGATTTTTCTCCAAATCTAAGGAAATTCCTAGAAAGGCAAATAATGCTGCAGAAGCTATATTTTCAATGGGGAAAAAAGGCATTTTTCATGCCTTTGTTTGGAGTCTAGCTGAATATATTTTCATTTGTTTGGGAAGGGAAAATAAAGTCTCCCGACCAAAAAAAATAACTTTAGAAATGCAAAGCGTATTTATAAGTTGTCTACATGAGCATGATTCCCTGCCAGATGCTATAAAAGAGGCAGAGAATTGGGTGTTTAAACAAGATGGTGAATTAAAGTTGCATGAACATTTACACAAAGAATTGAGATAACAGAAAGACCCCAAAAATAATGGGCTCATATCACTTCGTTTTACAGAGGGGAAACTGAATCCTAGGAAAGTCAAATTATGTGCCCAGGTTCTTCTACCTAGCACACAACATTTGGGGCTGCAAGCTGTGTGCAAGGCACCGTGGTGGGACGTCATCTACTTTACGTCATGCAGTTGCGAGGGGGAAGTGTCTTGATCCCCACTTCACAGAGGGGTGAGCAAAGGCTCTGAGAAGCTAAGTGAACTCCTTTCAAGTCACAAGCCTTTTAAGTGGTGCTAGAGCCAGGATTTGAAACCCGGAGTGGCTGATTGTAAAGCCCACTGTGGTCTTTCCATGACACATCCCAAACATGGTCTGATTCTTAGCATGGGGCAGATGCTGGGAGGGATGCAGGGACTTTGGGAGTGCAGGGACACAGGAATGGCCCATCCCCAGTGGCCAGTGCTTGGGCCACACTAAGCAATGGGGTAGTGGGTTGGGGACGTTTGCAGGAAGGGCATCTATTCAGAGAGTTAGGATATTTCTGGGACATCAGAGGGCCCCTTGGGGTGCAAGGAAGGAAACTGAGGCCCAGAGAAGCCACATGGGTTGCTTTGCTAGTGTCTGGGGTTGTGTTCCAGAGCTTACAACTTTTCTACAACTCCAGGGTTTCCCTTCTTTTCCTCACAGCTAAAATCTAGCAGTGGAGAATCTGGGTCTCGACAGAGCAGAGCTTGGACTGGGAACACTGCAAAGGAGAAGATAGAAATGTCCATAAGGAAATTACAAGTAACTTACAAGAGAGAATAGGGCCATGTGGCTGACCCGCTGAGGGTGCTAATGTGCAGGAGGGCCGTCCTCTGGGATCACCACAAAGCTGTAAGAAAGGAGACCTGCTGATACTCTGTGATTCTGGGTCGAGCCCAGAACAGTGTCTCATGAGAGGAGTAGAGGATGTCTGATTTCTGGCCGAATTCTCACCTAAATCCAGCTGGTTCTACATAGCAAACACTGTGTCCTCTGCATGAAAGTGAGACTTGGCATTCAAAGTCCAGATGAAAATAATCTTCATATAATTAATGATATTAGTTAATATTTATTGAGTGCAGCCATGTAGCAGGTGCTGAACTAAGTTCTCTTCTCCAGGCCATTCCACACACATCATCTCTTCTTTCAGTTCCTAGGTCAGTAGAACTGAACCTCAGTGGGGTGGACTGACTTGCTCAGGGTCTCAGGATGAAAGGATGTGGAAGCTGGGATTTGAATAAGTAATGTGTCCAAATTCCTGGATCCATGTTTCCCCCAGGATGAAAAACTGATTCATTCTTGCCATGCTTGTCATAATGTATCCAAGCACAGAGTCTCAGATAAGTGTCCCCGGGCCCAAGCATTAAAAATGCAAGTAACTGTATTTTTCATACCTGAACACTTTGAGATTTTCTAAAATAAGACCTTTGGTGGTTAGACAATCTAGCCATGCCATGGCTTTCAAAAGTATCATAGTTATTGCTTACAGAGCTCAAGTGAATGCAATTGATTTGGTTTTTATTGGTACCAGCATATCTTGTGTCTTGAGCTAAGGAATGCACTAAATCTTAGGTTTGCCCGAGTATAGCAAAAGCAGCCTATTTCTGGAAGACAGAGCATTTGCCCTAAAGAAGCAGTATGATGGATTCTGTAATAGTTGGGTCATTTTCCTCCCCGTTAGCACCTCATTAACAGATAATAGCTTTTATTTCTAATTATAAAGAAATAATATTGTATACTCATTGTATACGATTTGAACAATCCAGAAAAATACAGAGACAAAATTACAAAACATCAATGCCTCCTTGATTCATCTCTTGGGCCACAACATAATGTAATTCACAGCATGAATTTTTAATGTAGAAGGTATTTCTTGAGAAATTTCATTTATCATGCAGGCAGCTATATAATTTTAAGGCTGCATAAGCCTAGAATTCTGTTGAGAGGAAAGCATTAAAGTAGCATGGAAGCAATCAGGACCTAGGGCTGTTTGTAGAGACAACTTCCCATAATGGTCATGAACTTACAGGTTTTAAAGGAGTGTGTCTCCCTAACAATACAATCACAAGGAGGGAGGGTGTTTCATTTCTCCTGAGATGTCATATGCCATCTGAGATCTGGGCGTAATAAACTTCTCTTAAATCAGAGCAAGCTAAGTGTGAGTTGTGGGTAGCACCACGAGACCACTCGGCAGTCAGTGCAGTGTTAGGAGGTGGCTGGTGCTGAAGCAGAAGGCCGGATGGACAGGTGGAGCAATGTGGTGAATAAGTGCACGTGTGCCACAGCTAGATGGCTTGTGTTCCAACCCTGGTGACTCCACTTACTAGCTGTGGATCTCTGGGCAAATCAACTTCTCTGAGCCTCAGTTTCTTCATATGTAAAATGGGAATTTTTATTGGGAACAGCACCTGCCTCAAAGGATAGGATTAAAAGAGTTATGCATGTGTAACACTTAAACTCAGCATTTATCCTTGTGATTTTTACATGCAATAAGGACAATATAGAGGTCTTTGTTCATTTTACGTCAGGCCTCCTAGTAATGGAGAGATGGGAGACTGGCTGCAGCCTTGCAGCCTGGCCAGGTGGTTGCATTTGTTACGGGAGGCTAGCAAATAACCCCCAGGCTTTCAGAGACTGAACACATGAAGGTTTATGTGTAGCTAATGTGGGCTGGGTAGCTCTTCTCCAGGTGGTAACTGAGGGAGCCAGGCTGTTTCCAACCCGTAGAATGTCATCTGGAATGTACGGTTTACAAGGTTATCGCGGAAGAGGAGAAAGGGCTAGAGATGGCCTGGGAGTGGCATATATCACTTCCATCCATATTTTACTCGCCCAAACCCAATCCATAGACCCTCCCCAAATGTAAGACAGTCTGGGTAAAAGAAGGGGCACGCGGGTGCTCACTGAGCAGCTCTGGCCTCTGCCACCGTGGCCGCTGCGTTGTGAGTAGTGATGTGACGTTGCTTTTTATTGCCAAGAGAGAGGGCATTGATGATAACGGTGACGTAGGTGACTTTCTGGAGGTTGAGAACACTCCCTGTGTCCTGGCTTTGGGGATCTGTTTAGGAAAGCAGCAGTGTGGCTCACCCTGGAAATCTTACACCGCATACCTTTACCGTGCTTTGATAAGAGGGGCAAAGGACTACAAAGGAAGATGAGGTACTTTTTGTTTTTTTTTTCAAGAAAGGCATTTCTAGATACTCCTCTGTGGCCAATCTTCATCAACCCTGTGATTGCAGTTCTAATGCTCCCTGCAGCTCAAAGTGTATAACCTAAAACACATGCACTGAAGGTTATCGATGACCTCGCATCATCAGAGGAAGGTTACAGTTTCTGTGATAGGGTGGTTAGTAATGTACGGTGATTTGGAAGACATTTTAAATAAATCTCTGTTAAAACAAATCTGTTTGTTTGAGGTTTTAATTGCCGAGATGGCTAACTCTTCCTTATCAGGACTCTGCACATGGCCAGAATCCATAGGCCCATATCAGACAAAGTAGAATGAAGAATTAAAGGAAAATTATTTATAAAATATTCAGTGGATTGATCACACTAGATTGGTCTGTCTTTCCCACTAAAACCCTTTAGGAAAAGGTCCAGATCAAGCCAGTGTGTTCCTTGCCATGTGCCCAGCACCTAATCCAATGCCAGGCACAAATTATGTGTTAAAAATGTTGATTATTAAAATGTTGTTATTAAATAACGAAGTTTAAAAATAAGCATTGATTTAATTAACTGATCTCCCCAAGAGTTCAGGTAAGCAGTGAATCTGCCTGTAAATGTTCATCTTTTTCTCCTGTGTTCTAAATGCCCCTCGCACTCTGACTTGGCATGAACCAAACTCATGAGCTTTGCCTGACATTCTGCCTCTTCTAAGACATGACCAGGTTGATCTGTCCCTCGTCTTAAGCATTACGGTGTTTCCTGTTTGGTGCACAGATGGATTGATTTCACAGCCACTCAACAAGCATACATTAGGGCCACTGCCTGCCTGGATGCAGGAGGGACCCTTGTGTGCTTGCTAAGTTTTGTGACAAAGTGAGAAAATGAAGATAAGCTGAAAGTGTTTCCATCTCTCCACATACGCCAGCTGCTTCAGTATGCGACCTCAGCCAGGATTCACAGCAGTCAGCTGTTGGTGGTCAGTGGTGGGTTCTCTGGAGTCCCCCGAGGTGGCCATGGGAGGGATTCTGTGGACTATAGCTCCTGCTCATCGTGGTGGTCATATTGCTTTATCTAACACAACAAATATTTCTATTATATTAGAGTTGTAACCAGAAAAACCTGTGTTTAATAGGGTTACATTAATGTGGTTTTCTCAAACTAAATTCCTCCTCATTCATTCATTCCACAAACATTTACACAGAACGCATTTACTGTGCACGCAGGCCTCGGTCATGGACTATAGAGGGTCCGCCCACCACTGCCCCTTTAAACCATGGCCAAAGTGGGAATTCTCTGCACTCCCTTCAGACCCTCACATGAGATTTCCTGGACCTCCAGGGCTGTGGGCATCACATCCAAGACCCCCTCTCCTTCCTGTCCTTTTTGGATGGGGTCCCCAGTTTGGAGCTGTCTTCCTGGCTCTGGCCTGGGAGATCCCTGTCCAGATGCAGGCTCTGGGAGGCTGGAGGTGAGGCCCCAAGTTAGCAAACTGTCCAATTCTGAGTTCCCCCAGAAGCAGGCTCTGAACAAGGATTCCAGGTTGAATAGTTTATTTGAAGGTGATCCCAGGAAACCCTTAGGGGAATGGGGAGGGGGAGGCAGCTATATGGGGTGTGTTAGTAACCGAATTTACCCTGTGGGCAACTGGAGCTTAACCCTGCGACCCTGCGGGGGAGCCCTGGGAGGCGGTGTGAACGCTGGCTCAGTCATTCTGCCCGAGGGTGGAGGCATGGAGGGTGTGGGCCTGGTATTCACAGGCGGCTCCCCTCAGTCAGTTCAGTTCAGGGCTGTTGGGTGTTGGGGAGTTGGTTCCCAGGGAGTTGGTTCCCAGCATTTCAGGCATCTTCCTGGGAAAAGCCTGCTATGAGAGCCAGAGAAATCCTCAAGCAAAGAGTTGCTGGCAGTGGGGAGTGGACAGGTTGGTGCTGAAGAGCGTACGGGGGGCGGCACATGCAGCGTCTACTCTAGGGTCTTGCAGTGGGAAGCCAGCCCCTGTGTCCCAGCAGACTGGCACGTGGCGCGGGGGAGCACTGCTCCTTACCCCAGGGCGACTCAAAAACCAGATGGGGTTTTCCAATCACTCCTGCGACCTGTGATTTCATTCATGAGCACATGTCCTCTGCTGCTAGAGTCAGGGCAGAAGGTTGTCCTGTTTTGGTGAAAGCGGACGATATTTAAGGATTTTATCTTCGGGTGTGCCTTAGTGGTCAGAAAGAAGTTTAAACAAGTGTGTGTGTGTGTGTGTGTGTGTGTGAGTGCATGTTAGTTATTACAAAGAGTTTCTTGTTTTAAAAGTTATATATATTGTTGTACTAAGAAATGCCTGTATTGTGAAAAGTAATAGGTTTGGATAAAATGGATATTTTTAACACAGTAAATGGAATTATTATTTAAACATATAGAGCTCTAAGTTGCAGTAGAATCATGGTGGTTGCCTAGATCCAAATCTCTTCTCAGAACTTAAAAAATCACCCCACTCAACAAATAGAGCAAATAAAACCAGGGTTTACACATGCCCTCGGGATTACTAGGAGACAGAGAGCTCTGCAGACTGTGAGATAAGTCCCCAGATCCAGCCGGGCAGGCTCCGGAGGCCGCCCCCGCAGAGAACAAGAGAAGGACAGGAATCAGCAGAGCCCGGGAGAAGCAGCCCAAGTAACATCAGCCCTGCAGGGACAAGCCCCAACCGGAGTGGCAGTGCCAGAGGGAGCCAAGGCGGCCGTCTTGAGGAAGGTGAGGCTTCTGGGAGAGGCAGGAAAGCCTAGGAAAGGCACTTGCCCCTGAAGGCTTGGTGATGTCAAGAAAGAAGGCAAAAGGAATGAAGTGAAAGGTCCTGCAGAGATCAAAGAGAATCACAAAGCCAGAAGCCAGCTCCTGCATCCCAGAGGAAGCACCAGGCAATGAAAAAATGACACTTCACCGTGTCGACGGCAGAGGGCGCCTTTGAATCAGGAAACCTAGTTAGCAGCTGTACCTTGTCTGTCGACTCACTGCTGGTCCAGAGAAGAAAATATATNGATCTGTCCCTCGTCTTAAGCATTACGGTGTTTCCTGTTTGGTGCACAGATGGATTGATTTCACAGCCACTCAACAAGCATACATTAGGGCCACTGCCTGCCTGGATGCAGGAGGGACCCTTGTGTGCTTGCTAAGTTTTGTGACAAAGTGAGAAAATGAAGATAAGCTGAAAGTGTTTCCATCTCTCCACATACGCCAGCTGCTTCAGTATGCGACCTCAGCCAGGATTCACAGCAGTCAGCTGTTGGTGGTCAGTGGTGGGTTCTCTGGAGTCCCCCGAGGTGGCCATGGGAGGGATTCTGTGGACTATAGCTCCTGCTCATCGTGGTGGTCATATTGCTTTATCTAACACAACAAATATTTCTATTATATTAGAGTTGTAACCAGAAAAACCTGTGTTTAATAGGGTTACATTAATGTGGTTTTCTCAAACTAAATTCCTCCTCATTCATTCATTCCACAAACATTTACACAGAACGCATTTACTGTGCACGCAGGCCTCGGTCATGGACTATAGAGGGTCCGCCCACCACTGCCCCTTTAAACCATGGCCAAAGTGGGAATTCTCTGCACTCCCTTCAGACCCTCACATGAGATTTCCTGGACCTCCAGGGCTGTGGGCATCACATCCAAGACCCCCTCTCCTTCCTGTCCTTTTTGGATGGGGTCCCCAGTTTGGAGCTGTCTTCCTGGCTCTGGCCTGGGAGATCCCTGTCCAGATGCAGGCTCTGGGAGGCTGGAGGTGAGGCCCAAAGTTAGCGAACTGTCCAATTCTGAGTTCCCCCAGAAGCAGGCTCTGAACAAGGATTCCAGGTTGAATAGTTTATTTGAAGGTGATCCCAGGAAACCCTAAGGGGAATGGGGAGGGGGAGGCAGCTATATGGGGTGTGTTAGTAACCGAATTTACCCTGTGGGCAACTGGAGCTTAACCCTGCGGGGGAGCCCTGGGAGGCGGTGTGAACGCTGGCTCAGTCATTCTGCCCGAGGGTGGAGGCATGGAGGGTGTGGGCCTGGTATTCACAGGCGGCTCCCCTCAGTCATGGGTTCAGGGCTGTTGGGGGTTGGGGAGTTGATTCCCAGCATTTCAGGCCTCTTCCTGGGAAAAGCCTGCTCCGAGAGCCAGAGAAATCCTCAGGCAAAGAGTTGCTGGCAGTGGGGAGAGGACAGGTTGGTGCTGAAGAGCGTACGGGGGGCGGCACATGCAGTGTCTACTCCAGGGTCTCACAGTGGGAAGCCAGCCCCTGTGTCCCAGCAGATTGGCACGTGGCGCGGGGGAGCACTGCTCCTTACCCCAGGGGGGCTCAAAAACCAGATACGGCTTTCCAGTCACTCCTGCGACCTGTGATTTCATTCATGAGCACGTGTCCTCTGCTGCTAGAGTCAGGGCAGAAGGTTGTCCTGTTTTGGTGAAGGTGACGATATTTAAGGATTTTATTATTATTATTATTATTTTTTTTTTTTCTTTTTCACGACCGGTAAGGGGATCACAACCCTTGGTGTGGTGTCGCCCGCACCGGCCATCCTTATATAGGATCCAAACCCACGGCGAAAGTGCCGCTGCGCTCCCAAGCGCTGCACTCTCCCCAGTGCGCCACGGGGCTGGCCCTATATTTAAGAATTTTAGCTTCGGGTGTGCCTTAGTGGTCAGAAATAAGTTTAAACAAGTGCGTGTGTATGTGTGCATGTGTGTGTGTGTGTGTGTGTGTGTGTGTGAGTGAGTGCATGTTAGTTATTATAGTTTCTTGTTTTAAAAGTTATATATATTGTTGTACTAAGAAATGCCTGTATTGTGAAAAGTAATAGGTTTGGATAAAATGGATATTTTTAACACAGTAAATGGAATTATTATTTAAACATATAGAGCTCTAAGTTGCAGTAGAATCATGGTGGTTGCCTAGATCCAAATCTCTTCTCAGAACTTAAAAAATCACCCCACTCAACAAATAGAGCAAATAAAACCAGGGTTTACACATGCCCTCGGGATTACTAGGAGACAGAGAGCTCTGCAGACTGTGAGATAAGTCCCCAGATCCAGCCGGGCAGGCTCCGGAGGCCGCCCCCGCAGAGAACAAGAGAAGGACAGGAATCAGCAGAGCCCGGGAGAAGCAGCCCAAGTAACATCAGCCCTGCAGGGACAAGCCCCAACCGGAGTGGCAGTGCCAGAGGGAACCGAGGCAGCCGTCTTGAGGAAGGTGAGGCTTCTGGGAGAGGCAGGAAAGCCTAGGAAAGGCACTTGCCCCTGAAGGCTTGGTGATGTCAAGAAAGAAGGCAAAAGGAATGAAGTGAAAGGTCCTGCAGAGATCAAAGAGAATCACAAAGCCAGAAGCCAGCTCCTGCATCCCAGAGGAAGCACCAGGCAATGAAAAAATGACACTTCACCGTGTCGACGGCAGAGGGCGCCTTTGAATCAGGAAACCTAGTTAGCAGCTGTACCTTGTCTGTCGACTCACTGCTGGTCCAGAGAAGAAAATATATCACAGAAGGAGCAGAAAGCGGCAGATAACATGCAAGCAGAGCTACCATCAGAAGAAAACAGAGTTTGAGAATCAAAGCATTTCAGCAGGTGGATGTTCTTACCTCCTGTAAACACACACACACCCCAAAACAGAAGAAGAGCATAAAACAGTGTTCCAACGTTAATTAAACATCTTCAGATAAGTATTTTTATACATGAAAAAAACCCAAATTTAAATAAATAATTCAAAAAATCAGAACTAAAATGGACAAAACCCAGGAAGATGTGAAATGAGAGTTGGCTGGACTCCAGAGAGGAGATGGAGAAACTCAATTTGTAGGTGCCGATGCTGTCAACGGGACCTTCCTGTCAGCGGAGGGCATACTGGTCTGCAACCTGGTGCCTTTTAGCTGTTGATCTTCCTGTTCACAGGTATATCTCTCCTAAGCTCCCGCCCAAGGCAAGCGTTCCTTACACATAACTGTGCTGACTCTTCCAATAAGAAATATTTTGTAAGGCCAGTCTTGGAGATAGTTTTTACTTTCCAAATTCTCTGTTAAGTGAGACTGTTGGAAATACCCAAATACTTTCCCAGGGCGAATCAAGTGGTACTTGTTAAGTAGATTAAACTTTCCAAGGCGAGCTCCTTGGCAATATGGCAAAATTTCAGAGATAAACATTTTTGAAATTGTAATGGATGACCACAATAAATTATACCATATTTTACAGTTCAAAAAGTAATTTCTACACACATTGCATTTATCATTAATGTTGTGTATGAGTCAGAGAGCACAGGTCTGATAGTTTCTTCTCCACCTCTATATGGCAGAAGCAGCTTAGCAGCGTTTGCCTTGGTTTGCATATCTGGAAAATGAGAATGGCGTGGCTTCCTTACATGTGATGTTTGCAGCACATTGCCAGCTTTAGACTTTGGGACAGGTTGTATTTTTCTAAAGATGGTCATATTACCCATCCCACATGTTGTCTAAGCCCATCAAGAGGTGAGTCTAATCCTTTCCCCTTGAATCTGGGTGTGTTTTTGTCTCACTTGTAACCAATAGAATATGGCAGAAATAATACTGCATTACTTCTGAGGATAGGTGGGAAAGGAAAAGGTAATGGAGTTTCCACCTTGGTCTCTGGAACATTCTTTCCGGAGCTCTGAGCTGCCATCTAAGTAGTTAAACTGTTCTGAGGCCGCCATGCTGGAAGGAAGCCCAAACTAGCCCATGCAAAGAGACCACACGAAGAAGCCCTGAAAGTACGTGAAGAGAGAGATGCTCTTCTGCTCTCCAGCTATCCCCACTGGGCCTCCGCCCACCCGCCGCCCTTTGTTCCAGCTCCAGCTACCATCTGGCTGTAGCCACATTTGAGACTCTCAGCCAGAACTGCTCAGTCAACCACTTCCTGAATTCCAGAGCCTCACAAACCATAGCAATAATAAAATGATGATTGTTTTAAGCGACTGAATCTTGTGGTGTTTTGTTATGCAGCAATAGATGACTAGGGTGAAAGAAACCTCAGGAAATAAGGACTGTGTCTACAGAAGGATTAGTAACTATGCCTACTACCTTTTGTGGTCATTTCGTTTTGGATAAATTTTAAGGAGGAAGCTGATAGACCAGAGCATGTCTCATTTGAGACGAATTATATTCCTTTCTAGATTTGAGATGGTTTTCTTTCTTTCTTTCTTTCTTTCTTTCTTTCTTTCTTTCTTTCTTTCTTTCTTTCTTT
>NW_007727177.1:31015-35745 GCF_000696425.1 Galeopterus variegatus
TCCTTCCTTCCTTCCTTCCTTCCTTCCTTCCTTCCTTCCTTCCTTCTTTCTTTCTTTCTTTCTTTTTTGTAGTTGCAAAGCTTTAAATGTCTATTGCTTTTGGCAGAAGTAAATTAAGGGGCAGGTTGCTGGAGAGAACTGCTTACTTTGACCTTGGATGGGATAAAGCTAAGAAGATGCAGGAACTGAGAGCACGGCAGCTGCTGTCAGGGGTTTCTAATGAAGCCCAGCACTGGGTGGTTCTCACGCTGGCTGTGTGGTAAGCAAACCATGTCCACCATTCTAGGCCATAATAAAGTGACCTCACATGGAGGGCTTGAGCGACGATCGCTCCTTCGTGATGACAGAGAAGCTAGTTATGGAGTCAGGTGGCCGGGTCTGAATCCTGCCCCACTCCCCTCACTCACTAGCTGTGACCGTGGGCAAGTAAATTCATTGCATGCCTCCCTTGTGTCTCCTGTCATGACAGGTTGTCACAAGGATTGAATGAAATGATGCATGTGAATGGCTTGACACCATGGTAAGCACATGGTGTGTGCTCAGTAAGTGGAAGCTACCACTTTGTTTGTTATTTGCTCTCCAGACTTTATGCTCCGGATCAGAGGCCCAGATCTCGTGAGGGGAGGAGGTTAAATTATTGCTTGACTCAAGTGCATGTTTGCTGGCTACCATGTTACTGCTCTATGTAGTCCACAGGACAATTCCAGACCTGCTCAACCTGTCCATGGAGATGGTCTTTCCCAATTAGAGGAAGACAGTTCCTCAATCTGAAGTGTAAAGTACGGAGCTCCCTTGCTGAAATTTTCAAATAAGTTATTGGGTTTCCACTGTAGGATTTAACATTTAAATTAAAAATACCTAGTCTGCTCTCAGCAAATTAGCATTCAAAGTTCACCGTCTTAATCTGATCAGTGCTATGTAGGGGTCGTATTTCATGGTGAAATACTGAATGCTTTCACTCTGAGGCAGAGAAGAAGGGAAACATGCCCAGTCACTCTGATTCACTCTCACCACATGTCACCCATCAACTTGTCACTTTTATTCAACATCGTACTAGTGGTCTTACCAGGGTGCTAGGCAAGAAAAAGAAATAAAAGTCATTAAAATTAGAAAATAAGAATTAAATTGTCATTATCCAGAGGTTAGTATATTATTTAGAAAATTAATAATAATTTAGAAAATTAAATAAAATCATGATTTACCGTACCACCTAAAACATAAAACACATCAGAATACATTTAACAGATGAGCAAGAACACCACACTGAAGACTACAAAACATTGAGAGGAATTAAAAGAGACCTTAATAAACATAAAGGTATACCACGTTTATGGATTAGGATACTTAATATTTGAAAGATGTCAGTTCTCCCCAAAATGATCTTCGGATACATTAAAATTCCAATTAAAGTTCCAGCAGAGTTTTCTCCTGTGTAAACTGACAAGTTGATTTCAAAATTTAGATCAAAATGAAAAGTAATCACAGTATCCAAGGCAATACTTAAGAACAACAAAAATTCTGGAGGTCTTACATCACCCAGTATCAAGACTTGCTATAAAGCTGCAGAATAAAGACTGTGGCATTGGAACAACAATAGACATATCAGTGGAACAGAAGGGGGAGTGCAGAGATTGACCTTCCAGGTGTGCAGTCATCTGACTTACAACACAGGCTACACTGCGGTTAAGTGGGGAACGGAGAGTCTTTTCCCCAGATGGTGTTAGGTCAGTTGGATATGTATAATCAAAAAATGAAACTTGATTTCTGTGCCATACACAAAAATTATTTCATGATGGATCGTAGACTTAAAGGTTAAAACTAAAGCAATCAACCTCGTAGAAGAAAATGTGAGAGAATATCTTCATGACTTTGCAGTGTGCAAAGACTTTTTTAAACAGTACTGTTCACTTAAGATTTTTGCACATCGCTGTATGCCAGTCGCACTTTGATAAAATTTCTCTTCCCTTGTCTTTTGCTCCGTGGCACTCTTTTAATTTTCTTCCAATTCCTTTATGGCTTCTCTATCTCCACGAGCTTCTTTTCTCATTTTATACAAGGTTGCTTCTGCAGTACTTTGATAAAATTTCTCTTCCCTTGTCTTTTGCTCCGTGGCACTCTTTTAATTTTCTTCCAGTTCCTTTATGGCTTCTCTATCTCCACGAGCTTCTTTTCTCATTTTATACAAGGTTGCTTCTGCAGCTCACTTATTTTGTCTTGCTACTATCTGTATCTTGAGCATCTTACCCGCTTGTGGCCTCACCTGTCTGCTCTCTGTAGGTGGCTTTTAACCTCATATCTGTTGCTCCCATTGGCCTCCTCCCCTGGAGTCATTGGGCTGGCAGGGACATCTAACTGTTGTCTAGTCCCCCATCATATTCTTCGGTCCCCTCTGTAATATCTTTAATGAGGAGGAAGTCACCCGTCCCAGAGCACCACCCAGACATCCCTTGCCTCGAGTTGTAATGTGCCTTCTCCAGTTTTCCTCCTTCGTTCTAGGTCTGCCTCTTACGTGTTACTGATCCAGTCTAATTCCTCTCACACAAAACAGAGGGAGCCCTCCTGCTTTTTCTTTTCTCCAGGTCAATCATTCAAGGCTCCTTCAAACATTTTTTTCTTAAGCATGGTCACATGTTTCATTTCTGTCCACTTCTGGATAGAACCTAATATTATCATCTTCCTATCAGAGTGAGGCACCCAGAATTTAACAGAAGGCTTAAGGGTGGTCTGGCCCCTACGGATCATCACCTCTCTCATTGTAGACATGTTTTCTGCATATAGGGTTATCCATTTGTGTCTGGTAATTTCTCAACTGCCTGTTGAATTTCTTAATCTGGATCCCCCCAGAACCTCAGACTCGCCTGACCCAACAATGAAATAATCATACACCTGCTGACACTAGCAGCCCCCCCAGTCTTACCCAGGCCAGCAGGTGAGTTGCCTGCTTCCCACCCAGGCACCTTGGCCACTAGCCTTATTAATAGGGGGTGGGGAGAGCGGTTACACCATTCTTCATTCTCTATTTCTGTTTGGGGAGAGGGCACTTTTAATCCTGATACAGAATTATTCATTTATTTCTGTTAATTTTTCGACCAATGTTGGACTTTTCAAGTTATTCTCAACTTATCTAAAAATATCGTAATCATCCCATCCCCCTGCCCACACTAGCTGCTCGTCCTGACTTCCTTGCTCTCTGTGTGGCCGTATGTGACTGTTCTTGCTCGTATCTGGCACAGTTGGGTGCAGCCTCCTCCCACAATGGCTGTCACGTCTGCCACTTTTTTTCCTAGTTCAAGCTCATAGTTCCCTAGTTCAGGTCTTCATTACCACCCTAAGTGGTCCTCCCACCTCCAGCACCTCATCCCTAATCAGGATTGTCAATGGCTCCCGCAGGTTTGCATTGTAAAATGGAAACCTTTGCCTTAGTCCAGGCCCTTACTCAGCTTCCTTTTCCACGCTAATCCCCAGTTCCCGCAGGGCCAACCAGGATTCTCATGCTTGTACCTTAGCACATCTGCTTTTGACCAAGTGGTTCTGTCTACACTAAATGCCTTTCCCCACCTCCCCCAGCCAAAACTACGCCCATCCTCTACCTCCCTTTCAGAGGGCACGCATCTAAAAACAGCACCTCACGTGTGTCCCTGCAGTGTCCAGCTTAGACCTGGAGCAGAATCAGCCAGTGCTTGTTCGATTGGATAAGCAAGCAAATGACTTGTCCCATTTCTCTAACTGGCAAAATAGAATTGGTTGAAAAGTGATCACATGCATGCCTAGAAGTACTAGTTATTTTGAGGTCCATAAAATAGAACCTGAAGAGGTTTCCAAAAGGGTGAGTTATTTATTTGAGAAAATGACTCAAAAACAATACTGTGGATTTTATTTAATTTAATCGTACATATTTAAGAAAGGGTCAAAGAATCTAATTTGGGAGTTTCAATGCTAAGGTTTAGATTGTTTAAGGTCAACAAGATTCTTAGCTTGATCTTCGAGAGAAAACATACCAGAGTAAAAGGTGATCCACCAGGACAGGAGATGGCCCCTCATCTCAGATATTATTACGCGGAAGGAATATGTACTGTGAGAGAGATCTACAAGCCGAGGGCAGTGAGGGTTCAGAGAGTAAGGGGTACATGCAGTTGGGAGCTTAGAGCAGACCTGGGCAGCGGTGGCAAGAGCCACCATAGGGGTTGAAAGTGAGGACAATGATGACTGACAGACCAGAGACAAATCTGGGCTTTGCCACTGACCAGCTCAATGTATTAAGCAGGTACCTCACTTCCTCCACTTGAGAATGTAATGCTCCCCGCTTTGCAGGCTGCTCTGAGGACTTCAGGGAGGAAAGTACTCAGCACGGTGCCTGGCACCTGCTCGCATCTTAATAAATGCCGGCCCCTGCCTGTTGTGCTTTGAGATGAATCTTAAGGATGGGCAGGATGAAAACAGGAGATGGCAGCAGAGGGTAAGGTGTTTTAGGCTGAATAGCCATTGTGTGTATGTGTGTGTGTGTGTTTGTGTGTGTGTGCGGAAGGTCAGAATATAGCAAATACGCCAGCCTGGTCAAGGGGTATTGGTGACCAGTAAGGCTTTGGGGATTATTCTATAGAGCAGCGCTGTCCAATCAAAATATAATGTGAGCCACATAGGTAATTTTAAGGTTTTCGTAGTCACATTTTAAAAAAGTTAAAAGAAATAGGTAAAATTAATTTCAATAATCCATTTTATTTAATTAAATA
>NW_007727177.1:36182-37708 GCF_000696425.1 Galeopterus variegatus
TGTGTGTGTGTGTTTGTGTGTGTGTGCGGAAGGTCAGAATATAGCAAATACACCAGCCTGGTCAAGGGGTATTGGTGACCAGTAAGGCTTTGGGGATTATTCTATAGAGCAGCGCTGTCCAATCAAAATATAATGTGAGCCACATAGGTAATTTTAAGGTTTTCGTAGTCACATTTTAAAAAAGTTAAAAGAAATAGGTAAAATTAATTTCAATAATCCATTTTATTTAATTAAATATTTCAGAATACTTCAACATGTGATCAGTATGAAAATTTATTATTAAGGTGGTCTACATTCTTTTTTTGAACTAAGTCTTCAAAACCCAGTGTTATTTCTACTGACACTCTCAAGTGATCAAGAGGCACGTAGGGCTAGTGGCTGCTGTGTCCACCCATCCACGGAGGGCCTTAACTCTGATCATAGCGGCATAGTTTTCTTTGAATGTTACTCTTTCTGTCTCTCCTCTCCCCAAGAGACCCGAAAAGGAGATGGCAATGCCTTTCTCTAATACAATTAATTTAAAGAAAATAGGGGGGAAAATGGGGAGGGGAGGGAAAACAAAGGGAAAAATTTACTCCAGGGCATAGCTTTAGATTGTATTAGCATAGATGCTCTAGGAATCTTGCAGCAAAAGAAGCCTGTTTTACTTTGTGTGGCTTCACATTTCCCGATGTATTAGGATTATGGAACCATGTTTTAATACTTCCTAAGATTGGGAATCCAGAGTTTTGTAGGAAAAGCTGTGGAAAAGACTGGACAAGCATGGATTCGGCTTCCTCATGGTGGCTACTAAGGAAGGCATTGCCGGGAAAGGAGCTACAGGGAATTGGAATGGGGGAGAAAGCTCATAGCTGAGTGAATGATTTCTTGGACTGAGCCAGCGCCAGGGATGTGGTCCCCTCGTGAAGATGACATGGCAGTACTTGGTACCTAACAGAAGTCGGTCAAATTGGTCACTGAACCTCTGAAGCGTGGATACATGAAGATGGAATGAATCTAACCAATTTTACCTCCTTCAAGAGAAGATCAGGGGAAATGACACACACAGGACCAAAGTTGACAATCCCGACAGTAGTGCGTCCATAGTCAATGTGCACAGAGTGCAGAAGAAGGGTTCGAGTTAGAGCTGAACTCTACCAACAGCAGCATTCCAAAATGGCACTCAGCTGCCTGCGTATGCAAACATCCTAAACTGTTCTATGATGCTCAGTGATGGTGGACGATGGGCTTAGGAACTTTTCAGATGACTTTATGAAAATGCGTGAAAAGATAAGCAAGCACTTTAGTTTCCAGAATAACTAACTACTCCTGGATTAAGAAAAAACTAGTTGGTATCTTGTTCTCTTCAACCCACTTTTACCTTGAGTGGTAAAAACTTATAAACATTTCGGGGGCTTCCGAAGAGAATCGTGAGAGTATTTTCCACAGTGTGTGTTGCACCTAATAGATGCATAATCAACATTTTTTTAATTACTGAGTAGCTGTGATAGAAACAATCCCCACCCCCACGAATTTGGCTTTCCTCC
>NW_007727177.1:38540-40880 GCF_000696425.1 Galeopterus variegatus
CAGCTGTGCAGCCCTGACTCACATGGAAGCCTCAGGCAGTCTGTCTTTTTCATGCACAGTTGTATTTTTTATATAAAAGCACAGTTTTTAAGTGGCTAGTGTTTTAAGTTTCTGTATGTAAGATTTTATAACACATTATAGATATTCAGCATAAATCTTGTTTAATATCTATTCTTCTAGATTGTCTGGATTTGGCTATTTGTTTTTCAAAGTCAAAAACCCTTTGGATATTGACTAATAGCATTTTGACTGGTGGGTTTTTTTCCCCCTCGGGTCCTCAAAAAACTTTGCTTTAAACGCTTGTGGGATTTGGATCAAGGTAGCAGAATAGATGGTCCCCAGCATCACTCTCTCCCACAATCAACCAATTTACAACTATTAAAAAGCAATGACAGCCAGGCTGGGGCCTCTAGAACTCAGGGGAAGAGGAGGAGAGACCTACGGAGTGCATGAAGGTAGGAGAAGCCACGAAGAGAGAAAGAAAAGACTGTTCCTACCATTTCAAGCCTCGGCCATTTCAAGTCTGGCCCTGGTGAGCACGTGGAGCAGGGGCTGGCAAAAGCCACAGCTGTGCCCTTCGGATGGAGTTGCTTGGAGGCCACCCAAGGGGAGAAGAGGGCCTTGGTGGCCCCCAGGCCAGCAGGACCACTAATGGGTTCCTGTGGACCCACATAGGACTGAGGAGCCACAGACAACTGAAAAGAAGGAGCCACTCAGAGGTCAGTGAGTCATCACAAGGGACCGGCACATGGCCCATCCCATGGGAAGTGTTTGCAGCACGGGCGATGGGGGAGACGGGCCCACTGGGGGAACACTGGGGCACAGCAAGGACAGCCTATCTGCCCCCTAATCAGTGTAGGACCATTGTGTGTAGACTTGTCAGGAATATATATATTCAGTTTGCTGAAAAGTCTCAGGCCCAGACCAGAGTTTACACACAACTCAGGTGTACCCAACCTCACAAGATCCGGAAGTACATACAGGTCAACAATTAAAACCTGAGCAGCACAAAAAGTCTTCCCCAGGAAAACAGCAGCAAAGCAGCAATTTAGCTCAACCACAGGGCTCAAGCGCTGGTCCCAACAGGAAGTTTCCCTATTTTAGAAATAAGCAAAGGACAACAAATTAGTTCCAGTGCAGAGTTTAAGTGGTGAGAATAGTGAATAGTCCAATAAAAAACTGAAAGAAAAAACAAAAACCCACAGATCAGAGACAAAGTTCTAATATTAACCAGTAAAGGTCTAACTATAAAACCTAGAAGGACTGGAAGTCCCCTGGGGTCCCAAGCCAGGGTTGGGGGAGGGCTGAGGGCCTCAGCCACACCCCCTGATATCTGCAACCAGTCTAGTGACAACCACAGAGCTATCACCGGAGCTATCATTCTGGCCCTGGGTTCCCAGGCCAGAATGAGGGGGGTGCCACAGGCCTTGACCGTGCCCCCCCTTTCTGCTCTTTCCACCGTATCCCACTCCCTGACCCTCTCCCCTCCCCCCAACTACTCCACAACATCTTAGAATGTAAAAATAAATAAATTAAATAAGTAAATAAACACTTGTGGATGCTACTGCCACAACGTTAAAGAAAATTGGATATTGTCAGCAACATTTGATTCTCTCTATTTTGCCCATATAGTAAGGACATCAGGGACCTAAAACTACACAGTGCTGTTAGAAGGGGTTCTAGGCTGAAAATCAGCATGGTAACTGTGGAGATACTACTAGTGATGCTAACTCCCTTCTGTCTCTATAAGGCTACATGTGCTTGTTATCNTAGATGGTCCCCAGCATCACTCTCTCCCACAATCAACCAATTTACAACTATTAAAAAGCAATGACAGCCAGGCTGGGGCCTCTAGAACTCAGGGGAAGAGGAGGAGAGACCTACGGAGTGCATGAAGGTGGGAGAAGCCACGATGAGAGAAAGAAAAGACTGTTCCTACCATTTCAAGCCTCGGCCATTTCAAGTCTGGCCCTGGTGAGCACGTGGAGCAGGGGCTGGCAAAAGCCACAGCTGTGCCCTTCGGATGGAGTTGCTTGGAGGCCACCCAAGGGGAGAAGAGGGCCTTGGTGGCCCCCAGGCCAGCAGAACCACTAATGGATTCCTGTGGACCCACATAGGACTGAGGAGCCACAGACAACTGAAAAGAAGGAGCCACTCAGAGGTCAGTGAGTCATCACAAGGGACCGGCACATGGCCCATCCCATGGGAAGTGTTTGCAGCATGGGCGATGGGGGAGACGGGCCCACTGGGGGAACACTGGGGCACAGCAAGGACAGCCCATCTGCCCCCTAATCAGTGTAGGACCATTGTGTGTAGACTTGTCAGGAATATATATATTCA
>NW_007727177.1:42538-55179 GCF_000696425.1 Galeopterus variegatus
TATTCTGGGTTATCTAGAGCAGCATTTTTCACACTATGGGTCATGACTCCCTACTGGATTTTGACCCATTAGTGGGTGAAGTTGGGCACAGCCAACATTTTTTAAAATAAAAGTGAAGAGAATGGAGAACATCAGAGTGTATGTCTGGAAGTAGGATTTAAGTATTGTTTTATAAAATGTTTGTTTTTATTTTGTCCAAATGTGTACGGGTATAGACCATGATGTCAAATGTATTTATTGCTATGGATGGAAGTCAACTGAGTTTGAAAGCCGTTAATCAATAGATCACTGTCCTTAATCTTCACTACACATTGGAATCACCCAAGAGCTTTAAAAATAGGGCTGCATGGGTCCCACCCCCAGAGATTCTGCTGTAATTGGTTTTGGATGTAACCTGGCTTGGAGCTTGCTTAAAGCTTCTCAGGTGTGCAGCCAGGGTTGAGAGCCCCTGAAGAGTTGAGCCTTGTGATCACGGCCTGCCAAGTAATTTCAGTGCCTGCCGATTGGTTTTGGATGTAACCTGGCTTGGAGCTTGCTTAAAGCTTCTCGGGTGTGCAGCCAGGGCTGAGAGCCCCTGAAGAGTTGAGCCTTGTGATCACGGCCTGCCAAGTAATTTCAGTGCCTGCCTTTAGGGTTAAGTTTATTTAATTTGCCTTGGGACCAAGTTATCCCATTAATTGGGATTGTTGCAGGGTATGAAGAAGGGGCAGAGGAGGCTTATGACATAGGTAAAGTTTTTGCCCCAAGTGAAGACCAAATGCAGTCTGGTGGGGGTGAGTGAATGAAAGCTTTACAGTAGTTCATATAGAGAAATGTGGTAGGAGAATTGAGAGACAGAGAGTCAAAGAAATATTGGAATAATTTGAATTGTGTGAGTAATTCCATCTGCCATTCCACTCAGTGAGTGATGTCCCAGAATCAGCATGACATGGGGCACTGGAGTCTGCTGTTTTTCTAGTTGGTCTCAGTTCATAGGTACCTCTTACCGGTGTGGGCTTTTCCACACAGCAGATTAGCTTTAAGGGTAATTCTTGATTTATTCTCTTATATGAGCCCTCCCCTCACAGAAGATGTAACTCCACCATATCCATGTTGCAAAGAATGACTAGGTCATCCGTTGCATTAAATTAATCTAGTTTTGATTGTATCAGTTTGCATTCTTGTTCTTATACAATTTATAATTGTGCTTTGTTTTGTAACTGTATACAGCAAGAACATAGGGCATTTATACCTAGTTATTTTATTTGTATATATTTATTTATACCATAATATAAAAAATGCATAGGAACAAGCACTAGAATTTTTGTCCCTTAAAAGGATAACCTTACTGTGCTCACTGGCTGCCTTTGCTCTGTGTGATTTGTAGCAGCTCACCCTGATACCTTGAAAATACAATGGGATAGTAAATTAAATCCAACTTTCATATCGATCAATTAGTAAAGATTAGAAGATATTCTAAAGTGATGTAAATAGAGCTTAAAATTATTGGAATTTTTTGCCAGTAGTCCTGTCTGTGTGTGAAGTAGGAGTTCAGAAGAAAATCTACATTAAGAAGGAAAGTGGGATTTAAATTAGGAATGAAAAAATTGGTGATGATGATGATGACAACTGGTGTTGGTGACAGTGGCAGGTGACATTATTGAGCATTTACTAAGGAACCTGCAATGGGCCAGTGCTTTCCATGGATTATTTTAGTTGATCTTTAGAACAACCCTTTAATAACAAACCCTTTAATAACAAACCTTTTAGACCAAACATCGTAATAACAATCACCCCATTTTATACATAAGAAACCAAGTTAAGTAGTTTGCCTGAGAGATTCAGCTGGGACTCAAGCCCAAATATGTTGCATCCAAGCCTGAGAGCCAAATCTTCTGCTTAGGAAGAGAAGGACAAGGGGGGTATTCCAGGCCAGAAACCTAACATGGATCTAGGCATGAAGGAAGGGATGTGTTCCAGGGAGGTGCTGGTGGAGAAGTCAGGGGCCAGTTAGCCCAAGGGAGAAGAGGAGGCTATGACGTATTATGAAAGCACTGGGAAAAGGAATGAGACAATATTCTTATACTGATGTAGGGAGTTTGATGAGATCCTGAAAATGGAACAAGCAAAGAGAGTGGAACACATGACACACACTTATGTAGAAAAGAAACATATATGGGTGTGTGTGTGATTGACTAGAATGCACAGAAACCACCCGTAAGGACGTGATCCAGAGTGTAACAGTGTGCACCTTTGGGGCAGATACAGGTGTTAGTGGTGATGGTCAAAGGGAACTGGAGCTTTGATGCAAGATTTGTATTTTGCTTGCTTTGTTTGCAAGCAAGAGGACTGCATTCGTGTGCTTAGATAATTTGAAGGCTAGAGTATTGATACAAACAGTTACAATGAAATAGGGACAATATGGGAATTTCACATTCAGTTTAGTCCCATCTCTAGAGTCCTAGACTGGAACTTTCAGGACTCTTTTGTAGGAGCTGATGTGATGGAAGGGGTAAGAGAAAAGTGAATTGTCACTTAATTGATAGAGAAGACAGAATGGTTGTTGACTAGTCCCTTTTTTTTTTTTTAAAGTGAAAGACCATTTGGAGTTTTTTAAATATGGGCATCAGCAGTAGCATTCTGGGAAAGCTGCCTCCTCAGTCTACTGGTCCAGAGATGGAGCTGGGGTCAGAACAGGAAGGAGAAGCCATCATCGTGCTCTCCCTTATCAATGGATTGTCCCAGAGCCGGGCTAGGAGGCAGGTCCTCTGTGTGGCTGCTCCTGGTCTTTTAAAAATGCATACAAAACCCTAAATGGTCGATTCTGTGTGTTTCAGATGGAGACGAGAGATCTGGACTTGTGAACTTTTGCCAGAAGAGACTGAATGTGCGCCCTTCCCCATGCCAGGGAGGCAGGGCTGATCTGGAGTGCAGAGGACCATGCCGGTGGCGAGAGGTAGGTGACCAGGTGGTCGTGAGCCTGCACCGTGACCTCTGCTGCATTTTCATGTCCAAGCTTGTCAGCGTGATGGGGATGTTGCTGTGGATGTGACTCTCCTCTGGCAGAGCGTCAGGGAGGAGGTTTCCTGTTCCCGGTGTCTGGGGGATTCCATTCAGGAAGCAGAGGTGGCGGGGCCACACCAAGATCAGGAGGCCTAGGAGTCCCGAGAGCAAAAAGCAGAGCCACCGATATTCATAGTTTATGGAGCACTAACCAGGGGCCAGTCCCACCTTTAAGGACTTTAACGGTTTAATTGATTTTATTGTCACAACACCGTGAAGTGGGCACTGCTGTCCCCCGCCAGCCCCCTTAGAGACAGTGCCACCGGGGAGCACAAGGAGCCTGGTGTGTTCCTGAGGGAGCACTAGCCTTTACCAGCAGGAACTATTTACTCCTCTTTCCCCCTTCCTCACACAGTTCCCACAACCTTTCCTGCTCTCCCCGCTTCTCATCTGTTTTCTTCATATCATTATAAATCGCACTGAAAGGAAATTAGCATCAAAGGGATCAGTGTAGGTCACTGTGGCAGGTTATATTTTCCAAGAAATGGCTGCAGCAATGTCACTACTCTCCCATCAGGTGGGGAGGTCTCCTTTCCCTCCCCTTGAATCGGGGCAGGACTTAGTGACTGCCTTGACAGAGAGGAAGTAGCAGAAGTGATGCTGAGTGACTTCAAAGCCCAGACCAGCAAAGGTAATGTGGCTTCCGCCTGGGTCCCTCATTCTCTTGAGACCCAGGAGCTGTGTTGTGAGGAGGCCCAGGCCACATGCGGCATTCCAGCTGCAGCCCCAGTGACATGGGAGTGAGACTTCAGAGGGCCGGCTCCAGCCCCCAGCCTCTGAGCTGCCCCCGCTGATGCCAAGTGGAGCAGAGACAGGTGGCCCCGATGAACCGTTTCTGCTGAGCCCTGCCCTATAACATATTCAGGAGCAAAATAAACATTGTCATTGTTTTGAGCTGTCTCATTGAAACCCACAGCACACTGTCGTTTAAGGTTTATATCATTATACTTATTTATAAGTAAGGAAACCGAGGTCTAGTGTGGTGAAGTGACTCACCCAAAGGCCACGCAACTAGTGAATATGATGCTGGGATTTAAATCCAGAGTGGCCTGATTTCAAGCTTGTGAAATTCACCACGGCCCCAACTAAATGTTCTTCCTGGGCTGGCAGCTGGGGCCTTAGCTGGCCCTCCCACACAACTGCTCACCCTTTTGGAGTAAGAGAACAAGAGAGCAAAATTTTAGAGAACTAGCTTTGCACGATATGTTGTGATGGTTGCCTTAATTTCAACCCTGGTTAAATGCCTCCAGTCCTGGCTTAAACGCAGAGTTCTCTGGGGAAGCTGTCTGTCTTCCTTCCCTCCATGAGCATAGATCCTGTGGCATCTGCTCATGGCGTAAGATAATAATCACGGTGTGAGTGTGTAATCAATGATTCTATCTGTTGTTTGACTTTGTGAAGGTCAGAGATTGGTCTGATCTCATATTTCTCACCTCGTTTTTTCTAGGACAGACTGTGACCTGTGGTAGACAATTTATGAGTGCATGTTAAATAAATACCAAGAGTGTTAAATGTGGATTTTCTCGGTGGTGATGATGATGATGATAGAGTAGGGTAGTGCTTGGTTCCAGGTATGAATACTGATGTCTTATGGTGTTGAAGGCTTGTCTTTTGAGGCCAGAGATTTCTCCCTGTGTCTTTCCTGTTAGATAAAACATCTTTGTGTTTGGCTGATATAAATAAATAACTTTGATAAAATGCAACGGTTAACTAAACAATAACAGGAACTGCCAGAGGGCTCTGAGACACTGTATTTCATTCGGTTGTTATGCAAGTGGGAAATATTTTCAGGAGGGAAGCAGATACACAACACTGGAGAACTGACATTGTGTGAGTGTCGAAATCTGAACTGTGTAATGTCTGCGTTCCTTTTAGTCAGGCTTTGCTCATAGGAATGTGGTGCTTGTGTTTTTTAGCTTGTACCTATGTGTGTGTGTGCATGTCACTGCAGCTACTTGGGAGCTGTGAACAGCAATCTTTACATTGTCCAGAACTTCTAATATTTGACCCTACACTTAGGAGCTGTAGGGCTCCTAAAATAATGGAGGTGGTGGCAGGACCAGAATATAAGGATTTTTTTTTTTTTTTAGTTATGAAGGATTGATAAATGCATGCAGAATGTTAGGTAAGTTTAATTCTTTAAGTGTATTTTTTTTATTGCCTAGTCTATCAGTTAGCTTTTCCTGCGTAACAGACCACCTCAAAACTTAGTAGCTTAAAATAACAGCCACTTATTTAGTTCATGATTCTGCAGTTGGCGATTGGGGCCGGGCTCAGCTGGTCTGACTGGGTTAACCGGGCTGCCTCATGCATGCAGTATGGCCTTACCTGGGATGGCTCGCCTTGGTTCCACAGGTCTCTCACCCTCCAGCAGGCTAGTGTGAGCTTGTCCCCACAGAAGCAATGCTCCAAGAGAGTGAGCATGCAAAGCTTGAAGCCTCAAGAGTGAGGCTTTGGTTCGAACATGACACAACCTGACATCTGCCACATTCTGTTGGCCAAAGCAAGTCACAAGCCAGTCCAGATGCAAGAGATGAGAAACAGTCTCCAGCCCTTGATGGCAGGAGCCGCTAAGCCACATTGCAAATGTCAGGGACACAGGGAGGGTGGAGAACTGTGGCCATCTCTGCAACCTGCAGCACCACGTAAAATGCAAATACTTCACCAAGGGAATTAACAGCATTATAGAGAGGGTGGAAAGGAAACATTGGCGTGGTTTATAACTTACAAGAAAAATCAAACAGGATTGAGAAGAGAGGACAGCAAGAAGAGGCTGAGATGGGCACAGAATGGAAGTGCCATGTGTCATTCCCCCACATCTCATCCCCCTGAGTCTGTGAAAGGGGGATTGGACCAGGGAGCAGAGCACAGGGTTGATAGTTGGCAGCAAAGAGAAAGTTTCTTTGCTTTGCTGTCTTCTCCTGCCATCGACTGGGAGTGCAAGTGATGAGGGCCTGGCAGGCAGCCTGGAAGGAGAGTGGAGCAGCTACTTGCAGGTCTCAGTCAGCGGGAAGAGACCTCCACTGAATTTGCCAAACCTGGAATAGCATTAGTTCTGCCTCCCTTCCTACCCCTGAAGCCTCAAATTTCATGTGGTTTATCTGATGGGTTTTGTTTGTTGGAAGGGTATGGGGGTCACCAGAGAGGGAGGGGAAGGGTCAGAGTTCTGTCTCCTGTATCATTGTTTCCCCATGGAATTTAAGGAAGGCTTCATCTTACAAACACTTGGCCTCTTAACACTGCCACCGCGTCCATGGGTGCTTTTAGTCATCACAATAGCCCTATAAAGTGGGATTATTATTATTCTCGTGTTACAGATGGGTAAACTGAGTCCTGATAAATTAAGTAACTTGCCTGGTCACACAGCTAGGCAGTGGCAAAGGTGGCATTTGGAGCGGGCTGTGTGATTTCACAGTGGCTATGCTGAGCACTCCTGCTAAGGTGTCCTGCCCATTACACAGAAATGGCTGCACCCACCAGGTATAACCAGTGCTCCTGGGATTTGGCCTCCTGCCCCCTTCCCCTTGCTGCACTTTGGATTGAAGATCTGGGGTAGGGGGTGTGTTATGGAAAGGCAGTGCTGGTGGGATCACACTGGTGAGGAGAATTCATTGTCAAGTGGTAGGTCAGCTGCCTTTGCGCAGCCCTCCTACCTTCATCTGGGTAAGTGGGGATGGGTAATTTTTTTTTTAATTAATATTGGTTTTTTTTACATTCTATGATGTTGTTGTAGAAAAGGTGGGAGGGAGGGGGAGAGGGGAAAGGGGAAGGAAATGGAATGGAAGAAGGAGGAAAGAGGAGGGGTGGGATTGAGGCTTGTGGCACCCCCCTCATTCCCACCAGGGGGCTTCCAGTGGTGGCTTGGTCATTGCTGGGCTGGGTGCAGATGTCAGGGGGATGTGACAAAGCCCTCGCCCCCCACCACCCCAGCTTGGGAACCTGGGGCCCTTCTTGCTGTGGCTTGGTGGTCATCACTGGGCTGGTTGCGGGAGTCGAGGGGACATGGCTGAGGCCCTCAGACCCCCACCGCCCCAGCTCAGGAGAGCCTTGGGCACTTACTGCAGCAGCTTGGTAGTCATTGCTGGGCTGGTTGTGGGGGTTGGGGTTGTGGCCAAGGCCCTCAGCCCCCCCACTGCCATGGCTCAGGAGAGCCGAGGTGCTTCCTATGGCAGCTCGGTGGTTGTCACTGTGGTGGTTGTGCATGTCAGGGGGTTGTGGCCAAGGTCCTCAGCCCCCAGCCTCAGGACTGGTCGCAGGTGTCAGTAGGCACGTGAGGTCCCTGGCCTTCTCCCCTTTCTGTCTTGGTAGCCCAGGGGATTTCTGGTCCTTCTAGGTGTTATAGGTGTTCTTTGGTGAAGTAAGACCTTTACTAGTTAGTATCAGATTTTGTCAATGGTTGTGGGTACTTTGTTTTTTCTTCCAATTATATATTGGATTATTTGTTATTCCCTCCACTTAAATTCTGCACTGGAACTAATTTGTTGTCCTTTGCTTACTTCTAAAGTGGGGGAACTTCCTGTTAGGACCAGTACTTGAGTTCTGTGGTTGGGCTAAATTGCTGCTTTGCTGCTGATTCCCTGGGGAAGGCTTTTTGTGCAGCTCAGGTTTTAATGGTTGACTTTATAGGAACTTCGTGTCTAGAGAAATCTGGTGCACCTGGGTTGTGTAGAAACTCTGGTCTGGGCCTGAGTCTTTTCATCAATCTGCACCCCATGCCATTCTATATTCCTGATCAGTCTCCTCTGAGTGGTCCTATGCTGATTGGGAGGCAGATCAGCTGTCCTGGCTGTGCCCTAGTTTTCCCCTGGCCACTGCCCATGCTCCAAACACTTCCTATGGGAGGGGCTGTGCTCTGGTCCCTTGCAATGACTGACCGGCCTCTGAGTGGTTCCTTTTTTTTTAGTTGTTGTGGCTCCTCAGTCCTATATGGGTCCACAGGAGCTTATTAGTGGTCTTGCTGGCCTGGGGGCCACCAAGGCACTCTTCTCCCCTGCCGCCTCCAAGCAACTCCATCCAAAGGGCACAGCTGTGGCTTTTGCTGGCTCCTACTCCATGCACTCAGCAGCTCCAGCCCATAAGTGGCCTGGGCTGGAAACAGAGCAGTTTTTTCTTCCTTTCATCGTGGCTTCTCCCACCTTCATGTACTCCATAGGTCTCTCCTCCCTTTTCCCTGAGCTCTAGTGGCCCCAGCTTGGGTGTCGTTGCTTTTTTATACTTGTAAATTGGTCGATTGTGGGAAAGAGTGATGCTGGGGACCATCTATTCTGCTATCTTGACCAGAAGTCCTCAGATGGGTAATTTTTAGTACCAACTGGGTGATCTATCTCCTTCTCCCCCTGAGTGAGCCATGAGGGCTCCCAAGATCTAGGTCTGAGTGCCCTATTTCACTGTACCCCAAGGATTGCCCTGGCACCATCTAGAGCTAGCCCTACACCCATCTAGAGATTGCCCTGGCACCCATCTAGAGCTAGCTCCTCTGCCCACCAGAGCCAGGTCCTCGGGCCACCGCTGAGCCAGGCTTGAAATAATTCCTCACTTGGGACACAGTCCTCAGGAGATACCTCCCAAGCCTTAGCCCCACACACCAAGGAGCACACCCCGAGAGGCATCTCCCGCTGGACACCCGCTTTTGTCTTCTCTGGTTCTCAGGCTTCTCCTCCCCTCAATGCAACAGAATTTCACTAACTAAATAAAATAATGGGGAACAACACTTTTTCTTTCCTGATGGTCTCCTGCTCACTGTTTAGTGAAAGGCTAATGCTTCCATCAACTGGCTGAGAGTTTTAAAGTAATTTACTGACGGTGGAATTTATTCCTTTTCTCTTTATGCTCTTTTTCTCCTTATTTTCCATTCTTTTCAATACTAGCCACTTAGGTGCCACTTAGAAGCCTGAGACTGATAAGGATAAGCAAGCAGCTCCTGCTTAAAAATAAAAAGCATGTATTGAAAGCTTGCTGTGAATCAGGTCCTGTTCTAAGCACGTGTTCTCACCACACGTGAGGTAGAAGGCACTATTCTTGCCCCCATTTTGCAGATGAGAAAACTGAGGCACAGAGAAGTGATGTCATCTGTTAGTTATTATTTGCAAAAATGAGGCTGTGTCTTAGTTTGGGTCAAGAATTGAGGTGCAAGTATTTACACGAGCAATGATACCCCAAAGCACGATCAGGGAGTGGGGAGTAGAATGAGGAGGGGGAAAGGACCTGTGACCAGGAGCAGGTTACCCCTGTGGGCACCTGGGACTCAGTCCCACTGGAGATCTGGGACAAACCATGTAGGATACATCCAGGAATCATCCCAAAGGGACACAGAAGTTGGTGTATTCTTGGGAGAAATTATGTGGACCTTTTTAAAGCAGTCGTGAACATCATTATAATGTCCTGTATGTTGCCATCTATTTGTCCAGGGGGAAAGAGGGAAAATCTGTTGTGTGTTAGTCCCCCTGGCTTCCTGAATCAGGTCCTACATGTGCAACAAACCACCCCAAACAGAGTGGGAGAATTGATAGTAAGTATCTATTTAGCCCATGCAGCTAAAGGCTGGCTGGGGTTTGGCTGATCTGGGTTGGGCTCAGCTGGGCTGTTATTCATTGAGTAACACACATCTTCAGTTGACTAAGCCAGGCAGGGCTCAGCTGAGTGATGTGCTTCCTGCACTGGTCCAGCTAGCCTTGGCTTCTTGCCGATGTCTAACTTCAGACAAGCAACACCTGAGCACATCCTAAGTCCAGGTTGATGGGTGGTAGCTTCCTGAGGGAAGCTGTTCTCATGACAGTGGCAGAGGCACAGGAGTGCAAGTGGAAACCTAAGAGGCCTTGTAAAGCCTGGGCTTGGAATTGGTGCACTGACATGTCTGTATTATCCTGTTGGTCAAAGCAAGACACTGACCAAACCTAAGTCAAGAGGCAGAGAAATATATTCCACCTTTGCTGAAGGAGTTTCTACTATTGACCTTGGCTTAAGACCAATAAGGCAATCTATTATGCTTCCACTGCCTTCTGCCAAATTGGGCAAATACGATGTGAAATTGAAAAGCCAATGTCAGTTTTCATTACCACTTTGGGCAAAATCCCAAATCTTCAATGATATTCTAATTTTTTATTAATAGGAAATGAAACAATATTAAAAGCTGCACAGCCTCAGGTTCCAGAAACCTCTTTGTCATCTCAGAGCTTAGCTGGAAATTGTTACCTTATCTTGTATGATGGTTTTGTTCATCGTCACCCATGAAGTGTTTCAGTCGGTGAACTTGTCGCTCCCACAATGACAACCCGTTACCCCTCAGCAGCTGCCTAAGATGCCCAGACTTGGAACTGGCACACACCAGTTGCTCAAGCTCGTCAGAGTGAAATAAGAGCAGCGAGTAGAATGAATAACTTGTCAAATTATATTGATGTGTATGTTTTCCTACATTTTAAGAGAAGGCATTGAATTGTATAAAAGTGTCATTTCTCGCTTCTCTCAGTACCTTGGCTGCCTCATCTGGCATAGGTGCAATTTAGCTGGAAAGAGAAGTAGCAAAGCTTTTATGTTGGTTGAAATTTGAAGCCATAAATTTACAAGACTTTTTCTAAGTTATCATGAAAAAGACTTGCTGTCTTATACTTTGTGAGAGTTATAAATAATAAAGCACATGCTAGGGATGGCTTGACTCTTGTGTTCTTGGCCGTGTAGAGCAGGTCTGCGGAAGGAACCTAAGCCTCAGATGATTAAGCATCTTCCCAAACACTCCTAAGTTATTTATACCATGTCTGTGCAGCGGCCAAGCTAACCAAATGAATGCAGACCTTGAAAGCTAGTGTCTCAGCAATGACACCCTATTTAGCCTGCTAGAACATTCTATTAATGAAATCATATGCCTTATTAATACTATTAAAATGCCTGGGTACATAGTGGCTTGTTTCCATCTGTATGAATGCTCAAGGATTGAGGAGAAAGTACCAGATGTGGAAGCCAATTAATAAATGTCACTTCTTGGTGGTGTCTTATTTTGGAGTTCTCCAAAAACAAACACTGAGACAAGGATTTAGATGCAAGTAATTCATTTGGTAGGTAATTTCAGGAAGGATGGAGGGGGTGGAGGGAAACAGGACAGACAAGGGAAAGCGACTAGTGTAGATGAGCAGTTTACCATTGGAGATGACGATCTCAGTCCTGCTGGGACCTCCTGATGGTGGAGACCTCATCTCAGAGTCCTCACCCAAGAAGTGAGGGAGCTGGGCATTGTCCACAAGTCCCCTCCACCACTGACAAGGACTGAACAGGGGCAATAACTCCCTGGCACGTCTGGCCCTTCCTGAGTGATTCCAGTGTGCTCCTCTCCCCGGAGAGTCTTCAGAAAGAGGGTCACAGGCACTCGTACTGGGAAACCTTGACATGTTTGGGAGCAGTGGGTGCTGAGGGGACATGGGTGAGGCACCATTAGCATCTACTACAGGGTGCTCAGGAGATTGGGAGGTATGAAAAGGAGGACTGTGTAGCTTTTAAAACTGAGCACAACAGAAACTAAATACCTCCAGGGCCTTTGCACTGCATGGAAAAAGGAGAACACTTAGATTTAGGCACTACCATACAATGAGCTATTACATAACTGCTAAAAAGAGAGGAAGAGCTATTGTGTGTTATGGAACTCTCTTGAAGTTACAGTTTTGAGCAGAAAAAACGGCACAGTACATAACAATATTTAGAATTTGCTCCCATTTTTAAAAACCACTTTATTTGGATGTAATTTACATGTAACATTCACCCATACTAAGTATGCAAGTGTGAGCGTTTTAGTAACTTTGAACAGTTTTCTAGAAATTTTATATGAATAGTATCATACAGTATGTGGTTTTTTGTGCCTGATTGCTTGCACTCAGCATAATGTCATTAAAGCCGTCCATGTAGCAGATGTAACAGTTTGTTCCCTTTTTACTGCTGAATAGTATTTCATTATATGCATATATCACACTTCATCCGTTCTACAGGTGATAGCATTTGGATTGTTTTGAACTTTATTATAAATAATGCTGCTATGAACATTCACATGCAAGTCTTTATGTGGACATATATTTTCATTTCTCTTGAGTAGGTATCTACGAGTGGAATTTCTGTGTGATATATTTCTAGTTCTTTAAGAAACCACCAAACTATTTTCCAAAGAAGCTCTACCATTTTATGTCCCATCAACCACGCATGAGGGCTCCAGCTTCTGCCCGACCTCACCAACAGTTGGTGAGGCGGGTCTGTTTTGTTTCAGTCATTGTGACAGATGTGCAGTGGCCTCTTATTGTGGCATGCTCTGGAATTGTTTCTCAGTGTGAGCACCCTCTCTAAAAGATTCAAAAGGAAGGGCAGGATCAGATTTTAGGTCATTTGCCAGAAATAGTCACTGTCTGGTAACAATACAATGGCTCTTTATTCAATCAAGACCTGCTCCCTTGACTACGTTTTGTCTGTAAATGGGAAATTGGTGATTTAAAATGTCCAGATATCAGATAAAGACAGACATGAAAGTGCTTCTTTTCTTCAGTTACTGCAGAAGTTACTCAGCTTCCTCAGCCTTCCCCTTTGCGTGTGATCAAGACTCACTGGCTGCGTATCCGCCCAATGGTGTA
>NW_007727177.1:55189-56952 GCF_000696425.1 Galeopterus variegatus
GTGAGCACCCTCTCTAAAAGATTCAAAAGGAAGGGCAGGATCAGATTTTAGGTCATTTGCCAGAAATAGTCACTGTCTGGTAACAACACAATGGCTCTTTATTCAATCAAGACCTGCTCCCTTGACTACGTTTTGTCTGTAAATGGGAAATTGGTGATTTAAAATGTCCAGATATCAGGTAAAGACAGACATGAAAGTGCTTCTTTTCTTCAGTTACTGCAGAAGTTACTCAGCTTCCTCAGCCTTCCCCTTTGCGTGTGATCAAGACTCACTGGCTGCGTATCCGCCCAATGGTGTACGGTGACTATGGGAATGGATCACTGAGCCGTGCTGTTCAGACCCCTCTCCTGCAGCACAACACAGGCTTCCTGTAGTGGATTGAATTTATGTCCCCCCAAAACTAATTGAAGCTTAAATTGTGTTCCCCAAGTTTTAGGTATTAGCAACTTAGCCCCCACTGTGACTGTTAAGAGGGTGGGAAATCCTATTATCGTAATTGAAAGGTGGGGCCTTGAAGAAGTAATTGGATTGTAGGACCATGCCTTAGTGAGTGGATTAAAAATGGTGGTCAGAGGTGTAGTTCTGAGGGCTTTAGAAGAAGAGGAGAGTCTCTCTCTCTCTCTCTTGCTTGCTCTGCTCTCTCTGCTTCCCCCATCTTGCAATGTGAGACCCCTGGGTCCCTGTCACCACCACCAGATGGACTTTGGACTTCCCAGTCTCAGAAACTATAAGCCATAAATTTTGTTTTTCTTTATAAATCACCCAGTCTCAGGTATTCTGTTGTAGCAACATAAGATGGACTAATACACTTCCCTACTGGAATCCACTCCCCACTGGCCTCCTGCACAATCAGCCCTGTTGTAGGGGCCACCTCTCACATTCCATCAAATCCACCACGTCTTTCTACTATTTCTCATGTAATTAAAGTGAGCCAAATCCATGCCTGTAGCAAATTTACTGAGTTCAAACAGAAATTAATGGGATAATCAGCCAATAGCAGATGAAATAAAAAAGAATCATGTGTGGGCCGGCCCGGTGGTGCACTCGGTAGAGTGTGGCGCTTGGGAGCGTGGTGGCGCTCCCACCGAGGGTTCGGATCCCATATAGAGAGTGGTCCGCTCACTGGTTGTGTGCGGTGTGGGCGCGACACCAAGGGTTGCAATCCCGTTGCCAGTTGCAGTACGGGCACGAAACCGAGGGTTGCGATCCCGTTACCGGTCACGAGAAAAGACAAAAAGGAAAAAAAAAGAATCATGTGAAGAAGAAAGATGCTCCAATCCATTTGCCGTCTCCTAACTTTGGGCCAGTTGGCTTGTATTTACTGGCTTCCAATTTTTCAAATATTTAGGGAGTGCCAATTATTCCTTCTTTCATTCATTCATTCATTCACTAATTCATTCAATCTTTATGGACACCTAGTATGTGTCAGACACCGTGTGAGGCTGGGGGGATTTAGCAGCGAACAAAAGTGACGCAGTTCTTTTCCCGAGGTGCTTCCATCTTATTGGGGGAAATAGATAATGACAACTAAGCAGATAAATACATAATATATGTCAGGTTATCGTAAGCATTACAAGATGAAGTGAAACATAGTAAAGAGGTAGAGACAGATGGGTGCATACAAATTCTGGAGGGACGTACTTCACAGGATGAACAAATAGACCCACAGGTTTTTAAATGTATATCTTCTAATTTTTCTATAATAAACATGTATCGCTTTTGTAATAAAATATTATTCTGAATTTACAAAAAGCACTAGATAA
>NW_007727177.1:57226-58823 GCF_000696425.1 Galeopterus variegatus
AGATAATGACAACTAAGCAGATAAATACATAATATATGTCAGGTTATCGTAAGCATTACAAGATGAAGTGAAACATAGTAAAGAGGTAGAGACAGATGGGTGCATACAAATTCTGGAGGGACGTACTTCACAGGATGAACAAATAGACCCACAGGTTTTTAAATGTATATCTTCTAATTTTTCTATAATAAACATGTATCGCTTTTGTAATAAAATATTATTCTGAATTTACAAAAAGCACTAGATAACGTCCACATGATTAATTGTATCACCTGTTGTATTATAATTTTATAACCAAAAATATTGAAAGAATTCCACTGGAAAATAATACACAGTCTTTATTATAATCTGGGGTGTAGTTTCAACGTGTTTGAGGAATTCTGATATTTGGAAATATGATAAATAAATTATATGTTTATAAAATGCCTTCCAGATGGGTAACGTGAAATGACGAACAATCTCTTCATGTCTTAGTAAATGGCAGCATGTGCTAAGTAGGTCAGAGTAGGAGAATAGCAAAATTAAATGCAAGATCAGAGTCCAAAATGCCATTTCTGATGTTGTTTTGTTTTGTTTTGTTTTTACTGGCAATTGGAGTGCACATGTGTGTTTATGAGGTCACACAATAAAATATAAAGTGAAGATTTCATTTGGTTAGCTTGGCCCAAGAAGACTCCCACCCTTGGAAAAATCAGACAAAAATAAATCACTTTAAGGCTTGCCCCAGGCTATTTGCCTTGGGCTCAACTCCCTGAGCCTTTTGGGTACATGGATGGTATGTGGACGGGTGATCAGGGTGCAGACTGACTCCTTCCTTCCCCTCCGCAGTGCTTCCACAAGCCTGCCTTGCCTTTTCACTAATTGACATTACTGCCCCCAAAAGGTGACCTGTTTATTTCCTAACATCACCACTGATTACAATAATGACAGCTCACAACCACGGGTGTGGTCATGCAACAGCCCCACCCAGAACACCCACCCAAAGCCTCGTCTTCCCACACTGTTCAAGTCATTTAGTCCCTGCTTTATACTGATTTTTAAATCCACTTGTCCATCTCTGCTGCTGGAATAAGCCAGATCCTATCCAAGGGTGCAGACTGACTCCTTCCTTCCCCTCCGCAGTGCTTCCACAAGCCTGCCTTGCCTTTTCGCTAATTGACATTACTGCCCCCAAAAGGTGACCTGTTTATTTCCTAATATCACCACTGATTACAATAATGACAGCTCACAACCACAGGTGTGGTCATGCAACAGCCCCACCCAGAACACCCACCCAAAGCCTCGTCTTCCCACACTGTTCAAGTCATTTAGTCCCTGGTTTATACTGATTTTTAAATCCACTTGTCCATCTCTGCTGCTGGAATAAGCCAGATCCTATCCAAATATTACCTTCATTTTATGTTTCATAAACTTGGTCATGTCGTATTTATCCACGTAATGGGCCGGCCCGGTGGCGCATTGCTACAGTGCGCCGCTTGGGAGTGCGGTGGCACTCCCGCTGAGGGTTCGGATCCCACATACAGTATTTATCCACGTAATGGGCCGGCCCGGTGGTGCACTGCTACAGTGCGCCGCTTGGGAGCGCGGTGGCGCTCCC
>NW_007727177.1:59823-65447 GCF_000696425.1 Galeopterus variegatus
GGTTCGGATCCCACATACAGACCGGTTCCCGCTCACTGGCTGAGCGAGGTGTGGGCGCAGCACCGAGGGTTGCGATCCTTTTGCCGGTCCCGGTCCAGTACGGGTGCGACACTGAGGGTTGCGATCCGTTGCCGGACACGAAAAAAGACAAAAACGAAAAAAAAAAAAAAAAAAGTATTTATCCACGTAAGCATCGACGAAGAAACTTAACATTGTGTCCACATGGATTATTAATTGGCTCATACTTTAAGTCCGAGCTCTGTGGCTGTTTGTGTTATTTCCAGTGAGTTTCAAAGTGATTGATCCCAATAAGTTTGAGGCTTGCTTTTTGTTTGTTTGTTTTTTTACTTGTTGATTTGATTCTAATGGGTCTAACTTTCACTTCCTTATTTTGTGCTCCTAGATAATTTATTATTGAGAAATCAAATTACGCTAGTTGAGAGAAGGCTTATAACAAGGGAAGAATTCTATTTACAAAAGCAAAGTAATTTCAACAAAAGTTAAAGTTTAAAAGTTTGATAGTATCCAATAAAAATTAAAGAAGGTATATAAAGGAATGTCTGAGATTGCATGAAAAAGAATATATTGGCTCCTTTTTTCTTATAACAACACTAACTTTAGTGAAACAAATTCATTTCCTTTTATGTAACTACATTTTGCATTGTACTAGTTGTTTTGCCACCAATAGATTCATTAGGCTTTATTTTGAAAAGTTGCTTTTCGTTTTCTTCTCTGGACTTTTAAAAAGTAGAGGTTACACTGACATGCTCCCTGTAGTATTTGCTGATGCGTGAGTGTGTGTGGCTTTAATTTTTAGTTTTCCCCCTCAACCTTTTCTTTTAGTTAATGTGAATCACAGTTCTATTTCCACTCCCGAGCACAGTGATTCATTGCCATTTACTTCCTCTGCAGCACACTACACCACAGAGTCCCCTGGGAACCTGATTAGTCACAACCAAGCAAGGTGCCGTGTCCAGGGTCAGCATCAGCAAAAACAGCTTTCTTGGAGGAAGAAAAGTTGTTGGAGCATCTTTCTTTGGGGAAGTAAGAAAGCCACAATTTGAGGGTTTGTATGGTTTGTCGCAATCCAAGGATTTATACTGACTCTACAACACACACGCAAACTTGATATTAAAAAAGACAGACATCTCATTAGGTTAAGAAGATTTTCAGGCATATTTCTGCCCTCAGGAAACAGACATAAGAGTCGATCACAGCCCCTTGCCTGTGGCACACCAATAATGTTTGTAAACGGCTTGAATCTTACTATATTAATGCGATTATAAAACACATGGAACAGATTCATTTATCTCAAATGTATTTTTATCTAACCTACTTAAATCTAATTTCAGAAAACTTCCAGCCGAAGGATTTTTCTTTATGAGCTAGACTTACAAAGATGTACCTAAAGTCATGCCTTTAATCGTACTCAATTATTCTCAATAGGTTTCTACTTGCATTGTTGATTGACAGCTTGTGACCAGCTATCTCCAGGGTGTATACACAATCCTACCTCCATTTGATATCACCTAACCTAAGGGTGCTCTGGCTGCTATCTTTGCAATGAAGACAGCTCTAATTTTCCTATTCAGAGTAAAGCCTCTACAAGTTTGTGCAATTAGAGCAGATTAAGAGCAGGGACAAATGGTTAACCAGTTATATAGGCCGAGCAAGGTGTCAGAACCTCAAATTCTGGTCTGAACCCTGAGCAGCATTTTACCTTGCCAGGCCTCAGGTTTCTTATAAGTCTGTTAGCACGGAGAGTTAGAGAGAGATGGAAATGGGAACAGAAAACAGGGCCTCCCACGTAAGGGTTGGGCATGGTTGGCCTACAGTCAGAACTGGGTCATACAAACAAAAAGCAGGAATAAATATTAGATGGACATATAGGAAATATAACTTGTTAACCCCTTCAGTAAAAAGGATTGCCAGCTCTATCCCATTGAGACAACAGAGCTCTTACCTGGATGTCTCTGCTCTTACCGTCCTACTGATCATCTGGTAGCTCTGGGTAATATAGATCATAGTAACCTTCCTGCTTGGAATTAGAGTTTAGTGTTGACATGCTGTTAAGGAGAGAGTGCCTAAGTAAACTCTAAGTAAATCAAGCAGAGTCAAGTTCCAACCCCAACTGTGACTCTGATCATTGTGAAACCTTGGGTATATAATTTAGCCATCAGGGCCTTTCTTCACTGATGGAATCAGACTGGGGCCGACTCTACCTGAAGGCCTGGAGTGCCATATGGAAGAGGATTCTGAGGCACCATATTGGGAAATAGTCCACAACTGATTATTGAAGTCTGCAGTGTCAGAGAGAGAGGAAGTCAGTTTAGCATGTATCTGCCATTGACGTGCTCTGTGATCTCTCAGCTTCCAACCAGTGCTACCACCTCTCTAAGATGTTGTGACTTAGGAAAACTCTAGAAGCCCATGTTTGTTGGCAATATCATGAATAACTAACTAGCCTGAACGCTGGCCAGAAACCTCCGCAGGGATAGGAACTTAGTTAATTGCAAGAGGAAGCCCAGGCCTTAGGTTGTCCTCCTAATTTGATTTATAACTTGCCCATCTGTAAACCACAGTGCCAGTGAGTTGATCTACCATGGGAGCTAAAGCCTGGTAGGGAAACTGGAATGCTCCTGCTCTTCAGGGATTTGTAGGCCAAGAAAAATATGCTACTTTTTCAAAAGGTGTCTTTGAGGAGCTTAGAAATAGAGAGAAAGTAAATGGTCTTCATGGTTATTGCCCATGGATAGCTGTTCTGCAATCAGAGGTACTAGATATTGGACTACATCTCCAAATAGTCAGTCCAGGGGAACACTGATAAAACCTTTCTTCTGATTCCATTTCACTGGAATGTTAAGTTTTGTTTATCTTGTCACTCTTGACTATTATGATGAGGAAGAGAAGTTTATTTTAAACTGAAAATTTTATAAGTAGCAATACATGTGTTACTTCTTGGAAGTGAATACCAACTGTCTTGGTCTGTTTGGGCTGCTGTAACAAAATACCTTAGACTGGGTAATTTATAAACAACAGAAATGTGTTGCTTACAGTTCTGGAGGCTGGGAAGTCCAAGATCAAGGTGCCAACAAATTCAGTGTCTGGTGAGGGTTCACTCTCTGCTTCAGAGATGGTCCCATCTTGCTGTGTCTTACATGATGGAAGTGCAGAGAAGCCCCCTTGGGCCTCTTTCAAAAGGGCACTGATCTCATTCATGAGGGCTCAAGACCTAATCATTTCCTAAAGTCCCCATCTCTTAATACTATTGCTTTGGGGATTAGGTTTCAACCTGTGAATTTTGGGGGGACACAAACACTCAGACCATAGCACCAACAAATCTAGCTGAAAAGATTAAAAGTGGTTGACTCTAAGGAGAAGGCATTGGGGAGAAATGCTTTTTATGCTAATAATCCTTATGGAACTACAGTCATGCACCACATAATCATGTTTCACTCAGTGATACACTGTGTTTACAACATGGTCTTAGCTTGGACTGCCATATAAAATATCATAGGCTGGTTGGCTTAACAACAGGAATTTATTTCTGATAGTTCTGGAGGCTGGGAGGTCCGAGATCAGGGTGCTGGCATGGTCAGGTTCTGATGAGGACCCTCTTCCTGGCTTGGAGATGGCCACCTCCTCACTGTGTCCTCTCATGGTGGAGAGAGAGAGAACGAGCAAGCTGTCTGGTGTCTCTCCTCATAATGGCACTAATCCCATCATGAGGGCCCCATCTTCATGACCTAAACCTAATTACCTCCTAAAGGTACCACCTCCAACATATGAGTTTAGAAACATTCAGTCTGTAACAGAAAACTCTCCATTTTTATTCATTTGCTTTTGTATGGTTTTAAATTTTACAAAAAATATTTATTATTTAATGATTGAAAATGTATTTTCATTTTGTAAACCAAAGCCGCATTCAGCTGTGAGTGCCCAGAAATGAAACCTACTCCAAACTTTCCATTTTTATAGATAATCAAAGTGATTCGGTGACTCTCCCAATGTCCCATAAATGCAAATGCAAATGAAAACTCAAGAGTTCTAGTCTGGTGCTCTTTCCACTAAAACATGCTAAAATCAATTGCATATTAAATATTAAAGTATTAAAATAAAACAATGCATTATATGGTTCTCGTTAAATTCAAAAGCCAAAACTGAAAACTTGAATGTGTCCCCTGCGCTGCAGGCAATTTGTTGCCATTTTCACATCAACACTGGTTTTCACTCTTAATTTCATTGGTTTTTGACCTTGACATGACAGAGTCATTAGACTAGAAGGATCAGACAGCAAGTGTTATGATTATTTATTTGTAAGGTGTAACCAGAAAAAAGCCTGATTGTAAAGTCATTTTAATGGTAAATGAGCAGACACAAGTTTTAAGGGACTCCATCTCAGCTTTTCTGTTAGTGAGATTTTAAAGTTTAAACTTAGCACCAAAAAGCAAAGTAATGTACTGTAGACTCAAACTATAGTCTTTCTCTGTAAATCCCCTTGAGACACAGCAAAAAATAATTTATTTTAGGAAATATGAGAAGAGTAGATGACATAACAGGGCAAATTAATACTACCACAGACTTGGAGAGATGGTGGCCAATTGTCAGCCGTCTGTTTCTGGGTCCTGTGGCACAACAGGTGCTCTCTGATTTACTATAATAAGAGAGACACACACGCAAGTACAAATCTGCACAATAAAGCACCAAATACATCTATTTGGATGAGCATAATGAAGTTTTAATTATTTATGGTCATTCTTTATTGCTCATGCATAATATATGCATTATTATGCTTAATATTTTTAATATTAATTTCACTTGTAAAGCTGTAGCATGTATTTGATATGCTATTATTTCTTCACAACGTACTCTGTAAAAGGAAGTGGCTGTTTGCATGAATACTTTTTATTTTGGCCTAGCAACTTAGTAAACCATGCTTTTAAAAAATATGTCTAGTAATTTCTAATAATAAATAATAATAGTCATTAGCTAACAATTATTAAGCACTTACTATATTTGAGGCATTGTGCTATGAAGTGCTTTTCCATAGCTTATTTCACTGAATACCCATTTTACAGATGAGGAAACTAAGGCACAGAGTGACTAAATAACTGCGCAAAATCACACACTTAGTGCCCTCCCTGGGACCTGTGGGCATTTTGCATTAGTAATTTTGTATTCTTTCTTGGAAAGGGGACTTCTAAAGTAGAGTAAGCCTAAGGCCCCCTGAAACCTGGATCTACCCCTGAATGACATGGAGTTTGTAACAATTAAAAGGAATTTACTAGAGTCTCAGGAAGAGAGATTATCGAGAGTTTTGGCTGTCAGGGAGCCAAGAAGAAAAATGGTCTTAATATATAATTTTTGAAAACGTTAGTTGTGTAAACTCAGTAAGTTCCCACCAATCATTTCCAGGTGGAGAAGAACATTCAAAGGCCACTCTCTTAAACCACTGTTTGGAAGCGGTTGCACCAAGATCCCCTTCACCAGGCAGGGGCACCCTGCCCCTAGTTGTGGGGGGCATTGAGTTCTAATTCTTTTTTGACCGTTTTTCATTTATCTATCTATCTATCTATCTATCTATCTATCTATCTATCTATCTATCTATCTATCTATCTATCTAT
>NW_007727177.1:66005-66651 GCF_000696425.1 Galeopterus variegatus
TACTTTTGTACCCTTTGTCCCCTCCCAATTATCCCCCAACCTCCCTCCCCCTCCCCCTCTCTCCTCCACTCCAATTTGTAGCCCTAGGAATGTTCCCTCCCTCTGTTGGATCACGGCACTGCTGTGGTCTTTCTTTCCTGCCTTCCTTTCTCTCTTAGCTCCCACATATGAGTGAGCGTATTTATCCCTCTGTGCTTTGCTTGTTGCACTCAACATAAGTTTCTCCAGGTTCATCCATGTCGTTGCAAATGGGAGTATTTCATTATTTTTTATGGCAGAGTAGTATTCACACACACACACACACACACCACAGTTTCCTTATCCAATCATCCATCAGTGGGCATTTAGGTTGGTTCCATATCTTGGCTGTTGTAAACAGAGCTGCAATAAACATGGGAGTACAGGTATCTCTTCGACATGATGATTTCCATTCCTCTGAATATATACCCAGAAGAGGGATTGCTTTATCATATGGAAGATCTATCTGTAGTTGTTTGAGAAACCCCCAAATTGTTTTCCATAGTGGTTGTACTAATTTACAGTCCCACGAACAGTGCAATAGTGTTCCCTTCTCTCCACACCCTTGCCAACATTTGTTATTCACCATTTTTTTGGATTATAGCCAGTCTAACTGGAGTGAGGTGGT
>NW_007727177.1:67352-70484 GCF_000696425.1 Galeopterus variegatus
CTGGATGTAAGTCCCTTGTCAGATGCATAGTTAGCAAAAATTTTCTCCCATTCTGTAGGTTGTCTTTTCACTCTATTGATTGTTTCTTTGGCTGTGCAGAAACTTTTTGGTTTGATGTAGTCCCATTTGTTTATTTTTTCTTTTGCTGCTTATGCTTTCAGGCTCATGTTCATAAAGCCTGTGCCCTGACCTAACTGCTTAAGTGTTTCACATATATTTTCCCTTAGTAATTTTACAGTTTTGGGTCTTGCAAAAAAAAAAAAAAACAAAGCTCGAGGCATAACTCTGCCTGACTTCAAATTATACTACAAAGCTGTCGTAATCAAAGCAGCATGGTACTGGTATAAAAATAGACATTCAGACCAGTGGAGTAGAATTGAGAACCCAGAAATCACTCCTCAGGCTTATAGCCATATGATATTAGATAAAGGCAACAAAAATCTACATTGGGGAAAAGACTGACTCTTCAACAAGTGGTGCTGGGAAAACTCAATATCCATATGCAGAAGAATGAAACTAGATATGCATCTCTCACCATACATTAAATCTGACTCTTCAACAAGTGGTGCTGGGGAAACTCAATATCCATATGCAGAAGAATGAAACTAGATATGCATCTCTCACCATACATTAAAATCAACTCAAAATGAATTCTAATTCTCAGTGGCTCCCTTCTCCATGGACCTGCTGTAGGCTGACGGGAACCTCCTCATCCGGGAGGATGCACCCAGCAGGGCCACTGACTGATGCAGGGGTGCAAACAGCCACTCCTCACCCCCACCCTTGCCTCAAATGGGATAACTGTGTGTGCGACTCATGTTCCAGTGCTCCCGTGGGAGCAGGCCAAGGCTAGGCTTGTGACCTGTGACTACATGCTGGCTCTGCTCTTTATCCTTCCTACCCTGCTTTCCTCACTTCATTACAAGTCACTCTCACTGAGCCATGTGCATCCGAATCCCTGTCTTGGGCCACTTCTGGGGAATCAGATCGAGGACTAAGCCTTTCTCAACAGCCCCACCACGTGGTTGATCAGCTCATGCAGGCTTGACATTCCCCAGCAATCAGAGGCCCTTGGCCTTCCAGGGCAGTGCAGTCCACGTGCAGATGGGTCTTTCTCAGCTTAAGCCAAGCAGATTGAACCTGGTTTTAAGAAGGCAGCAGTCCTGCACCCCCACTCCCCAACCCCTTCCCAGTCTCAGCTAACCCTTTGGTGGCCAGGTCTCTGTTCTTCTCTGGCTTCTTGGGTTCTCTCTTCACCTCAGTCCAGTGTGGCAGAGTCCCACCCTTGGTGCCCACCAAAACTGAGCCCTGCACTCTCAGTGACAGCTGAGGACACACAGACCATCAGTTCCCCAGTATACATACTCTTTGGATGAGCCCAGAGGCTCATCAGCAATTCAGGCAACTCCATCATCCTGAGCTAACATCCATCTTCCACCTAGAGTTCTTTTCACGTGTGCTTCTGGTCAAGCAATGTTTTCTACACCCCCACTCACAGGATTTTGCATTTATTTCTGGTACATTTCATTGTGTGAGCCTGTGGTCTCAGCCACTTGAGCTGCATTTTATATCCCAACTATGTCATCTGGTCCCGTGTTTCCAAAGCATGTTACAAGTATTACTAGATGTAGCCCAGAAGACTTTTAGATGTACTCAGATTAGCTTTTATTTTACATTTTTATTTCATTGTTTATTTTAATTCATATGAACTTAACTTATAGAACAAAAATATAATTAGCACATCAAATTCATTAGCTTCTTTTGACATAAATTTAAGTGAAAAAGTGAGTCAATTTAAAGAAAATCCTTAACCCCGTGTGGGTCACGGTCGTGGAACTGTGAAGGCAGTACGCGCATGACTGACGCTTAGGAAACGCTGATCTGTAGGATTGTCGTTTCTCTCTACATTAAGTCATTTGCCAGCTTAAACTTCATGCGGTCCCTATTCTGGTTTAACTTTTAGTGAACATCCTGAACAGGACAGGTATGGAATGAATCTTGGGGACTATCTGTTTGATAGCAATGCTTGTGTGTGGGCATTCAACATTGACATCCTTTTATGGACAATTTCCCATCTTGCTAAAAAGGTGTTATTATTTAACAGCCCCTTTTTAAAAATTCAGATCCACATAACAGGTTTTTTTCTAATTTCTCATTCTAATAGCTCTAACCAGACACGTAACAAGTGCGGCCAGGTAGATGGAGCTTGTCTTGGGAAACCCAAGCTGGCCCCTGGGGATGACCACTTTTTGCCTAAGATATACCATCTTGCAAATAAGCCCAAGTAGAATCATTCGTAAGATGACCCTCAGGCCGCAGCTTCATAGCTGGAGGAGTCTTCTCTGTTGTTGAAACCAGAGACCAGCAGCATCTATCGACTTTGTTCAGCACCTTTTCCATTCCCTTGAATGCTTGAAGACTATCACAAATAACTTCAGAGTCATTTTATTTTTAAGCATAGCCTGGCATACGGTCCCTCCAGAGGGGAAATGAAATATCCACATACCCTCTCACAACCGCCTCACAGACTTTAGGATCCATCCCTGCCTCCCAATGCCAGTGTCCTCTTCCCATCTTACAGTCTTTATTTCTTCATCTTACATAAATTAAACACTCCAGTGGATAGGTGTTTAGTAGATTTGCTTTTGTTTTATTCTGCTGACAGTCCACCTTACTGTGTCCCAAAAAAGCACCTTTAAAACGTTGTTTTATTTCACTTTGTTCTATGTGTAAGACACCCCTTTCCTGGGCTTTAGTCTTCGTGATATTAATCACATGGATCTATCACACTATTTGGGATTCACCTGTGTCTCTGGAACCCTTACCTGTATTCTTGTCCTTTCTAGCTATGAGTTTATTGCAAAGTTGTCTGTGTAAACGCATTAGCTTGTTGCATTACTTCTCCCTCTTGGCTATTTACATCATTATGTTTGTGGTGTCAAAACCCCATTTTCAAGAACTTCCCCTTCTGTTTGATGGGAAGGAGGACACTTTTATAGACTCCAACTCACCTTTAAACGTTTTGAAGTCTCTGTTCATAAAGCATGACATTCTTAGTCCGACTTGGGTTCCCACGCCCCGCTGTCATGAGCAGAAGGACACTGTGAGAAGTCGTCTCTCATGCCACCACCT
>NW_007727177.1:70614-72263 GCF_000696425.1 Galeopterus variegatus
CTTCCCATCTTACAGTCTTTATTTCTTCATCTTACATAAATTAAACACTCCAGTGGATAGGTGTTTAGTAGATTTGCTTTTGTTTTATTCTGCTGACAGTCCACCTTACTGTGTCCCAAAAAAGCACCTTTAAAACGTTGTTTTATTTCACTTTGTTCTATGTGTAAGACACCCCTTTCCTGGGCTTTAGTCTTCGTGATATTAATCACATGGATCTATCACACTATTTGGGATTCACCTGTGTCTCTGGAACCCTTACCTGTATTCTTGTCCTTTCTAGCTATGAGTTTATTGCAAAGTTGTCTGTGTAAACGCATTAGCTTGTTGCATTACTTCTCCCTCTTGGCTATTTACATCATTATGTTTGTGGTGTCAAAACCCCATTTTCAAGAACTTCCCCTTCTGTTTGATGGGAAGGAGGACACTTTTATAGACTCCAACTCACCTTTAAACGTTTTGAAGTCTCTGTTCATAAAGCATGACATTCTTAGTCCGACTTGGGTTCCCACGCCCCGCTGTCATGAGCAGAAGGACACTGTGAGAAGTCGTCTCTCATGCCACCACCTCTGCCTCCTGATCAGCTCCTGTCACTCAGGGCTGAGAACAGCATTTCCTCCCACCGCTGTCACCGCCTCCGTGGGCTGGATCTGCCCACACATTAGGTCAAGGGTGTGTCATATACAGTTTTTGTCACAGTGATACTATGAGAATGTGTGAAGACAGTCGATCCCATTCTCAGTTCTGTCATTTATCTTTCTGTCTGATTTCTGTGGCAGGAGTGAATCACTCACTCCCCACGCCGGTGGCTGTGGTGTTCTGTCACTTTGGTAGCACTTTTGTATGTTTCTCCGCTCATCTCCGTTATTGAAACTGGTTTATCCATGTACAGATTTATTTGTCCTTGACTTAGAGAGACAGCCTACTGCCTTCCAAAGGAAGGGAAACTAACAAGTTTCTCAGGAACAGAACATGACAGGGTATGCTTTCTCTTTGTCGTGTTCTAATCAAGAGCCCTCTTCCTTGTGGTCTCACTGGCTCCTGAGGTTTTGTTGAGCTGATCAGTTCCTCCACCATCCTTAGATCCACTTTTGCCTTTTCCTGGCTCTGCTCTGTGTGGTCACTGGATCTGCCCAACCAACTACGTTGTCCCAGGTGCCCTTGACTAACTGGTTTCCTGCTGGGTGTGGCCGATGTGAAGCCCTGGTGGATACTGTGGGAGGAAGGAAAAGCAAAGCCAGGGGAACTCATCAACCCTGGTGTAGTAATGGTTCAAATTTGTGCCTCAGCAACAGTATAGATGACCTGGGATCACCACCAGAGGATAGTGCCATCTGGAAATGGTATACCCACGAATGCTGAGAGGCTATGGTGAGAGGTTCGTGGAGGTCGTGATTGATCTGGTTCTTGAAGAAGACATAAGCGTTTTCCTGGCAGATATAATCAAGAGGGACGTGCTAGGAAAGGGAAAAGTAGATGAACACTTATGGAAACCCACAGCTGTAGGCTGTGCTTGCAAATTGGGATTAATTTATTAGATAGTAGAAAAGGAGGCATGATAGAGGATGAAACCAGAAAAAAAAAAATAGGTTGAGTCCAGTATACAAAGGGCCCTCTGTAATAACCTCATTAAGGACATTGTATTCTATCCT
>NW_007727177.1:72521-74407 GCF_000696425.1 Galeopterus variegatus
TGAGTCCAGTATACAAAGGGCCCTCTGTAATAACCTCATTAAGGACATTGTATTCTATCCTACAGGTTAATTTACTGGAGCTCTAGAGTTCTATAGTGGGGGGGGGGACCAAGCTATATCAGAACAACTCCATTTATAATCTACTTTGTATACTGGGCTTCTACAGAATATAGTGTTTGATGGAAGTGTGCAGTTGTTTAAAACGTTCAAAATCCACCATTGTGGGTGATAGGAAATGCATTGGTTAGGGTGATGACAGGAAGTACATTGGTCAGGTGATAGGAAATGCATTGGTCAGCATGATGGGAGGAAATGCATTGGTCAGGGTGATGGTAGGAAATGCATTGGTCGGGGTGATGACAGGAAATGCATTGGTCAGGGTAATAGTAGGAAATGCATTGGTCAGGGATTTTAGAAGCATACAACTGAATTGCCTCTAGCTGGTGTAGGCAAGGAGGGATACTGAGGCACAGACTTTCCAGAATCATGGGATGGACCAGGAAGTGGGCTTCATGCTGAGCTTCCCAAGTGCCTCCCAGAATGGCACAACAGAACCAGCCCACCAGTGGGTTGTCTACTGCAGCCAGGTCAGGAAGCTGCTGGATCAGGAGACCCCCTCCCCAGCTGCTGCTCAGAACCACACCAGCTCTGCCATGGCCACTGACTGTAAAATGATGCCCTGACCCTGCCTCTTTCCTTGCATTACTCAGTTCCCAACAAAGCCTTGCATGAGCCCATCTGCTTGGCAGAGCCTAAGTCACAGGACCACGCCCCACAGAAAGGAGACCAGGAAGTGAGGCTTTTGTTGTTTTACTTTTGCATTCTACGGTGGAAAGAGAGGAATTATCCTGCACTAGACTATTGCAGAGTGCGAAATATGGTGAAAAGAGTTGGGGCATACACAAATAACAGGTGTCCACCTCAGGAAGATATATATATATATTTTAAAGAAGGGAGTATAGGAAGAAATTTGCATTTTTAAATATCATTTTGATGAGACCATTTGATTTTTTAGCCGAGGCCAGTCCTAATGACTGTGTATGAGGTCATGAGACCCCTGTTTTCTTTAGCTAGCTTTGCATTTTATTTTAGCATGTTCTCCGAATCCAAGTTAGAAGTTCATTAACTCTCATGCCAAGTCTCAAGTCATTTTTTGCTTATATGACATGGCCTTGGAATCCTTTCTTTGCCTTTTTTTTTGTGTCATTCTTGGGCACTTTGGTAAAGACCACCCACCACCTAAAAGTAGAGTCCTCCTGCTACATGAGAAATACCCTAATAACATAACAATCAGCTATAAGTCTCAGCCCTTTGCAATGTTATTTCTCAGGGTGCATAACATACAAGCAAATGTTTATCACAGCCTACTCCGGGCCAATAATTCAGTTTTCAGGACCCTGGATGTGGTTTGGCTGGAATTTCCTTTTGCTGTGGAATAAAGCACGTGCAATTGCCATGTTACTAAAATGTGTGAAGTATTGTTAATGTGTGGTAACTATGATGTGCCACCAGATCCCCCTTTAAGGAGGGACTTGTTGCCTGGCTGCTGGAAGTGCTGACCTCAGGCAGCCTTCACTGTAGACTCTTCAGAGGTGCCTCAACTGCAAAGAGCTGCCTAGTCCAAGGATGTGGCCATTCCCAGGGACACCCACATCCAGTGACTGATGGTGGAGGGGGTACCAGAGCTTGGCCATCTCAGCCACCTCAGGACACCTCCAGAGCTGCCCGAGGGTTTCGCTGAGCCTGCACCTACCTCATTGTTGCTTTGTGTTGCTCCTTTTGTTGTTTTGTGTTGCTTCACCCACCATGAATTTGTCACCCCACTTCCCCTGGGTGACAGAGATGCAAAGGATTACTCAAAGCCCATCTCTTCTGAGCCATGAGAA
>NW_007727177.1:74927-75327 GCF_000696425.1 Galeopterus variegatus
TGTGTTGCTTCACCCACCATGAATTTGTCACCCCACTTCCCCTGGGTGACAGAGATGCAAAGAATTACTCAAAGCCCATCTCTTCTGAGCCATGAGAGGCCCCAAGAGGTTAACTTCCCTGGGACCCTCCAGTGAGAGGCAGCCCTTCCTTGGGAAATTAATGCCAAATTGGGGTTCTCCTACTGCATTTATTTTCCAGACCAGGAAGTTACAGGAAGAGAACAAAGGTGGAGTTATAGTTTAACAATATAGGCTGGGAACTTTTAGTGAAACAAGCCAGATGACATTCCAGTAAGACTATCAACAAAAGCTTTGATCTTAACAAACATTCCTTCTTATAGCGATTTCTCAGTATCTTTACATAACAATCAGTAACTAGTCTGTCTTTGAGCCAGCAACC
>NW_007727177.1:77476-79036 GCF_000696425.1 Galeopterus variegatus
CAGAGCCTGCTGAAATTATTCAAACTAACCCATTCTAAACCTGCTTACCCTGCCTTGCCCGTTCTTTCCTGTGGAAACCACAGTAGAGGCCCCTGTCCTCAGTTTTGCACTTACCATCTGCCTCCAGACAGACCCTGGTGCTTCTCTTTGTGGACCGCCCCCCCCCATGGCATGTCATAGCCCCAGCTATTGGGATCTGTGGGTAACAATCTTTTCAATGGCAGTTGTTTCCTGGCTTGCTGGCCTTGCCATATCTGAATAATAATAAAACCTATATTTTTAAAAAGCCAGCTAAGTATAAATGTCCCTTGGTGTTCAGGATTTTTTAGTTATTGTTTACAACTTCTTGAGCTCTTAAAATAGCAAGAATGCCAAGAATATTTTGCCCTCAAGTACTTGGTTTTCATGATTTCACGTACACAATGAAGAGAACAGAAGATATCTGTGTAAAAGTAGCTGAGTGTAGCAGTGCCGTCGGGGCCCCGCTAGGTGCCCGGGACTGGGCTGGTCCCCCACCCTTTCAGGACTGTTGGCTGCTAACTGGAGATTCCCCGCCACAAGGGGGCAGCGGCAGCCAGTGGCTGACTAGCACAGGCCACAAAAGAGCAGCCACTTTGCCCCTATGCAAGACTAGATCACTAGTGCAATTTGAACCCCAGAGCTCCCCACAGGCTTAGGCTGAAGTTGGCCTCCTGCTGAAGTCATATTCCCCTGCCCCCCCCCACTNACACCTCATCTCCACTTCCGTGCTGCCCACTCCCTCAGTTCCACAGGAACTGGTCCCACGGGTGCTCCTTACTAAGCCTCCTGCACACTGAACTCTGTCTTCCAAGTCTGCTTCTGGAGACCCAGCCTGTGATAGCATCTGTGAGAAGCACACCAATAGATGCCCCGCATGCCACATTCCAACCAGATGCTCCACCCCCCAAAGGCAGTAAATTCGCCTTAGGAATGTACAGCTGCCGACTGCTCTCAACCAGGTAATATCTGGCATTGGTCCTCGGAAGTGGTTTCTTTCATTAAAAAACTCAGTGTAAACTTTTATATTAAAATGTTTAAAAACCTTTAAAAAATTGAACTCTAGTTAATGATGTGCATGGTGAAGTTATTTAAGGGGAAGTATGGATGTCTGCAACTTTCTTTTGAAATGCACCACAAATAAGATGGATTGGTGGATGGGTAGAGGGATGCAGAGATGGAGAAATGTGTGATAAAACAGGCATTGTAAAATGTTAATGGTGGAATCTAGGTGGTGTGTGTAGGGGTGTTCACCAAAAAATTCTTTCAACTTTGCTCTGTTTGAAATTTTTATCATAAAATATTGGAAAAATAACTAGGTATAACTGTCCTAGGAAAGACAGACTGAGAACGTTCTGTGAACATAGTTCAAAGATCAGGTGAAGTCCATCTAGTATTCTGGATTATATCAGTGTAATTTTCCCTATATGTTGAATCATCATTTATTCAGCAGACATTTATTGAGCATGTGCTATGAGCTCATATATACAGTGAGTGTTCCAGGATGGATAAAGAAATATAAGAGCTTTATTCTGCAAGTTT
>NW_007727177.1:80376-85350 GCF_000696425.1 Galeopterus variegatus
GGGAGTGTTGGCTGCTAACTGGAGATTCCCCGCCACAAGGGGGCAGCGGCAGCCAGTGGCTGACTAGCACAGGCCACAAAAGAGCAGCCACTTTGCCCCTATGCAAGACTAGATCACTAGTGCAATTTGAACCCCAGAGCTCCCCACAGGCTTAGGCTGAAGTTGGCCTCCTGCTGAAGTCATATTCCCCTGCCCCCCCCCACTGCTTCCCCCACTCCCCTTCTCCTGAGAGCTCTCCCTGATGAGTCCACTTGCACAGGGACCCCACCTCAGGCTCTGAGTGACACCTGCAGTGGCCCTGGTTCTACATGTATCCATCAGATGAAATGTGGAGTGGCCTTGAGCTGGGGAGCAGGGTGTCCCCCTTGCTGGACTAGTTATGGACCATTTAGTGAATCTCTCTAGTACTCTGACACCCACAGGTACAACCACTGAGCCAGACAACATTCTGCTCCTGTGGTTCCCAGCTCCCCTCCTGCCTGCCCCACCCCCGAGAAAGTTGAGGAGCAATTCAAGAATATTGGTGTGAAGGGAGGTGCCACATGACTGACCATGTCAGTTATATTTATTCTTCAGATTTCATAAATACACAGATTAGGAAAATAAAATCATCTTCTGCTTTTTAAAGTTGTGTAATAAATAATGTTGATCATTCTCTTTGAGACTTGACTCCAAACACAACCTGATAAGATTTCTCAGACTAACTCCCACATTGCATTAATCATTTCCTTGATGTCTGCACTATTAATTGTGTAAATTATCCATAGCACATTACTTTGCTCTGTTAATATATATGTGGTGAAAAGTGTGTATCTATATGTGTGTGCATGTGGAATATATATACACACACACACACACACACGGATACATACACACACATGGGTACTTCAAAAAATGTATGGAAAAATAGAAGTAAAAGATAATATAAATCCCTCTATGAGCTTTTTAAAGTACCCTCTTGCTATGGGTCAAATGTGTCTCCCAAAAGTTCGTGTATTGTAAACTTGATCTCCACTGTAACAATCTTAAGAGGGTGGGAAATCCTCTGTAATAGTGTTGAGAGGTGAGACCTTTAAGAGGTGATTAGATTGTGAGGACTGTTCTCTCGTGAATAGATTGACTCATTCATGGAGTAACGAGTGTGGCTCTGATGGCTTTATAAGTAGAGCAGTGAGAAGTTTAGCTGTCTTGCTCAGGCATGTGATATTCTGAGTTGCTGTAGAGAATCACCCCCACCAAGAAAAAGGCCCTCACCAGCTGTGTTTCCTGGACCTTAGACTTTCCAGCCTCCAAAACTGTAAGAAATAAATTTCATCTCTTTATAAATTACCCGGTTCTTGGCCGGCCCGGTGGTGCACTGCTACAGTGCGCCGCTTGGGAGTGCGGTGGCGCTCCCGCCGAGGGTTCGGATCCCACATACAGACCGGTTCCTGCTCACTGGCTGAGCGAGATGTGGGCGCAACACCGAGGGTTGCGATCCCGTTGCCGGTCCCGGTCCGGTACGGGGGCAACACTGAGGGTTGTGATCCGTTGCCGGACACGAAAAAAGACAAAAAGGAAAAAAAATAAATAAATAAAATAAATTACCCAGTTCCAGATATTCTGTTATAAGCAACGAAAATGGACTAATACACCTTGTATCATCATTACTATTTGAAGCACTCATACGTAAATGTTTTTATCTTCAACTTTCTTAAAATTATTTGAGGGCAGAATATTGTTTAATCTTCAGTAACAGGAATTACATTACTTTAGACAAGATCAGAAAAAAAAAAGAACTTAAATAAATGTCCACTAAATTATAAAGGAAATAAGCAGAATTTCATACTATTTACATGAGGCAATTAAAAGTTTAGTATTTAGAATGCTATTCGGTAAGGTAGGTAAATCAGTATCTGAATATAAATAGTAAGGGTAAATGTAGTTAAAAGAAAACTAGAAGAGTCAGTTTGTCTAAAAGGCCATTCTCCCTTACAGACAGGCTTAAATTACCTTTCTCAGGGCTAAAAGCAAATATGACTGGGAAATTAAGGAGATGTTCAGAATTACTTAATTTTTTTCAAGTACTTTACTTAGTGAATCAGGAAAAGTAGAAAATCTGTCTTCTCTGTGAACTTGTTTAGTGTAGAAAAGCTACAAAGGAGAAGGTTCCAGCCAGAACAAGAGAATGCATCCTGCCCCTCACATGATGAGCGTAGGGGAGGCAAGCCCCGTCCCAGCCCACCTCTCACTCTGTGCTCTGGGCACTGTGCTAGGAGCCTGCCCTGGGTCTTCTGGGGCATGGTCAGCTGTCTGGTCGCCAGGGTGATCAGATAAGTCCCCCCATTCCTGCACACCCAGAGGGAGACCCAAGATGTTCACCAAGGGGGTATAGGACAGACCATTGGTTAGAGCTTGGTAACTTCTGTTCCTGTGACATCATCCGTGATGCCCCAGTAATTATGACAGTGAGCTTAATAGACCCCATTTCTTCCAGGTAAATTCCTGTTTCAACTAATTTAAATTAGAGTCAAATTATAAGTGACTATTTCCTTGTTATGTGTCACACCAAAACTAAATTAAGGATTTATCTTCAATTCCCACATCAGCAACTTAAAACCTAGAGCATGAAGAGATTTGTCATCCTCCTTACATATCACCAGCTTGTTCTTTAGAAAAACTGAACTAATGAGATTTAACTTGATTCCTCAGTTACGTGGCTTTTAATTAGAATTACATTAAATCTCTATATTAAACTAAGAAGTATTTTCATCTGTAGTATTTCTTTTTTTTTTCTTTTTCTTTCTTTTATTTTTTAGTGACCAGTAAGGGGAACGCAACCCTTGGCTTGGTGTCGCCCACACCGCACTCAGCCAGTAAGTGCACGGGCCATCCCTATATAGGATCCGAACCCGCGGCGGGAGCATCACTGTGCTCCCAGTGCCGCACTCTCCCGAGTGAGCCACGGGGTCGGCCCTTCATCCATAGTATTTCTAATCTACCAACTAGCAGACCATGATCTTTCTCTCTCTCTCCATTTATTTATTTATTTATTTATTTTCCTTTTTGTCTTTTTTCGTGTCCGGCAACGGATCGCAACCCTCAGTGTCGCGCCCGTACCGGACCGGGACCAGCAATGGGATCGCAACCCTCGGTGTCGTGCCCGCACCTCGCTCAGCCAGTGAGAGGGAACCGGTCTGTATGTGGGATCCGAACCCTCGGCGGGAGCACCACCGCACTCCCAAGAGGCGCACTGTAGCAGTGCGCCACCGGGCCAGCCCTCTCTCCATTAATTTAAATCTTTCTTCATTTGTCCTATTAGGGTTATATAATTTTGAATGGCTCTTATGTTTATTGAAATACATAATTCTCATCTATTTAATTTTTGTAGCCATTATGATGGGGAAGACAATGAGTTGATTTTCATATTTATAGGTAATATCCTGCACTTTGGCTGAACTTAATTATCCTTAAAGAAATTGTTGATTTTTGTCAAAGTTTAAAGTATAGAATCACATCATTATAAAAAACAACAATATATTGGAGTGTTATCACTCTGTGATTAATAAATATTAATTTTAGAGGAATTGGAAGATAGTGCACAAATATCATCATTTATTGCATGTTATATGTGGTGACTTTCCTCAAAGCTTAATTTATATGATTCAATGACTCTTCACAATGCTGCTATGAGATAAGCACTGTAATGATTCCCATTTTACAGATGTGGAAACTGAACCTCAGGGAAGTTAGGTAACACAGGACGTAAGACACACACACACACACACACACACACACACACACACACACACACACACACACACAGTGAATTAAGTTTGGGTTTTAACCTAGCTCTGTCTGAGCCCAAAGCCTATACATGTAATAGCAGCAGAATAGGAAATACTTGAGGATTAATTTAACTCAATAAATGCAAAGAACTATTCAAAGAAAGTGAAAATACCTCAGGGGAAAATAAAGGCTCTGAGAAATTAACAAAGGAGCATTATCTCTTTCCTAATCTTGCCTAATTTCATAAGTGAGAAACAGTCTCTCATTGTCAGTTTAATTTGCACTTTTATTACTAGGAAATTCCAACATTTTCAAATTAATCACATGCTATCCTGTGGTTTTTCATAGTTGTTTTTCTTTTTTTTTTTTCCTGTTTATAACTTCTGCTGATTTCACCATTGGAATATCAGAATTTTTTATTGATTTGTATTATAAACGAAGTATATTCTCTTTCATCAAATTTCTAGCAAATGTTAAACTGTCCTTTTCCTTGCTTATTAATGATCTTTAATAAGATCATTAATTGTGTATAATATATGCTGATGTACAGATACCTTACTATTTTATGTAATTAAATTTATCGATCTTTTCCTCTTTGATTATTTGTGTGTGCTGAGAATGATCTTTCCTATTCAGAGATGAGATAGATATATACTTGTATTTTTATCTAGTTTTATTATTTATTTACCTAACTCTACAATATATCTGAAACATATTTTGAATGGAGGAAGTTAAGAAAAATAAAATAAATTATTCAGCTTGTTAAAGCAGTCACCTCACAAAAATCAGGGTTTTTTTTTTTTTTTTAAATCAAAAATCTTCAGAGGCTTTAGCTTAAAAATAAAAACACATCTTCTCTCATTGGGAGGCTACTTCCATCTTTTAACATGAAGAAACTTCTGTTAGTTATGTTCTGACTTCTTTTTAAACAGATTTTGCAGTAAGTCAGTCTAAGATTAGATTTACCGTTAGTCTTACTACACTGCATAAGACGTTGTGAGCTGAGCCTGCATCTACTTTGTCTCTTGAGGACTAGAGTTATGCCTGGAGAAATAGACTGGAAGCTATGGTTAACTAATTTATTCCATCAAGTTTAACAGTGGCTTTGATTTTAATAAGATCATTACTTTTTTTTTTTTACTTTTTAAAATTAAGATATGATCCACGCACCCTAAAATTCACCCTTTTAAAGCATTCAGTGGTTTT
>NW_007727177.1:86320-102051 GCF_000696425.1 Galeopterus variegatus
ACGTTTGTCCGTCCTCAGTTGATGGACATTTGCATTATTTCACTTTTGGGCTCTGATGAACAATGTTGCTATGGACATGGGGAAGGAATTTGATTTTAGCCACTCCCTTTCCCACTGGGACTTGTCCTAGGGCCTGGAGCTGCCTGGAGCCAGTCAGGTCGCTTTCCCTCACGGCTAGGGGAAATCACACTCCCAGACGTGGAAAAATCTAAACCGGTGGCCTGGATGAGTCCACTGCAGACAGGTTCGGCACTGTTTGTATAACCCAGCAGGTCTTGGCACACTCATATCCCAGCATCTGTTTCTCCACTGCGGGATGTGATTCTGGGTGCAGGGCTGATGCTGGGGTGACACTCCCACCCCATACACTGGGATGTTGGAGACCTCACCCAAGACTCCTCCTCCAGTCCCCATAACTCCACCCAGTGGCCTAACACCACAAGCCTGTCAGCTTGGAGGGCCTTCGAGGCCCTGGGATCATTTTAAATCCATCCATGAGTGGACCAACCTGTTTATTGACAGCAGGATTCCAGCAAGAACTGTTGGGTGGGATTGTTTCCTCAGTGGGTGCTCAACACCTCATTGACACGCCCTGCTATTTGATCTCATTGCCTGGTCTGCTGTAACCTCTGCCTAACAACCACGTGGGTTCATGGGAGGAACAAAAGAACCAGTGAGAAAGGCCCTGTGCACACGGTCCCTTTTGCTGCTATATAATTGCCTGAATACTTGTGAAGGAAATTAAGTAAAGGCAGCAGTGGGAGAGACCTCCTTTCTCAGGGGGTGAGGTGGACTTCCTCTCATGCCTGATTAGAGCTTGCCACGGCTTTCATGACCTACATCCCTCCCGTCATCCCAACCCACCATGAAGTAGGCTGGGCAGGCCCGTTGTCCACATTGTGCAGATGAAGAAATGGAAACTCAAGGAGGCTCAGTCACCCGCCCAAAGTCACAAAACCAGTTGAGCGATGGAGCCTGGCATGTCTCCCAGCCCCCGGCCTAATGCTTTTCCTCTGCCAGTGGCTGCTCAGAGTCTGTTGGGTCATGAGAGGATTCCTCCCAAGGGATCTGGTTCAGCCCTCACCCCTGGCTCCTCTCTGAGCCTTTCTTCTTGCACCTCTGTCTCCCTGTGCACCTGCTCTCCCTACTTCTCCTGGTGTGCTGTGGCTGGCAGGGCCCTCACCTTTCCCACTCATCCTTTACATGAGTCCTGTCTAAAATACGTGACTCTGAATTGCACAGGATATTTGAAATGTACAGTACTAACATGTTTAAAGTGAGAGGAGGCAGTGTCTTCAAATCAAAAGTGCTTCTGTGAGAGCTGCAAAGTCAAAGCCCACCCTCCCTACAGTCATAAAACCTTAGAGCAGAAGGGAACTTCAAGATGAACTCTTTCTTAAAAATATACATGTATTTGAGGACAAATGCCTGAAATAAATACACCAAATGTTAGCAGCAATTACCTCGAGGTGGGGGTATTATAGGTGTTTTTAATTTTCTTCTTCAAGCTGTATTGTATATGCTGTACAATGAGGATCTTTTATTTCTGTAATTGAGGAAAAAACCTAAAAACGAATGCTGTTGTTCAATAGCAGCAACTCCAACCTCAAATTTTATAAACAAAGAAAAGGAAACTTGGGGAGAACATGCCTGGTCTGAGGTCACACATGGTTTACCAGTGGAGCTGGCTGAGTCCAGGTCTCAGGGCTCCTGTTCTCACGGCTTTGCCCTGGCGCCATGCCTTGGTTAGAGAGTGGCCAAGCTTACCTTTCTTACTGGGGCAGCAGTTTGGGGTTGTTTGTCTGCCCCTTGTAAGGGGCCTGAGTTTCCCTGAGGTGACAGTGAGCAGGCACCATTTGAAAAGACACCAATTGGGGAGACACCAATTGAAGCAAAGAGATGCTCGTTTGTTTAGCTTTTTAATATTCAAACACACATTGTCATTCCCTTTCCATAAAGAGCCCTTCCCCACAGGTTGCAGGAAGGCTGTATAATTGTTGACACACGCCATCCACAGGCTCCTTTCAAGGCTAAGTCTCCAGGCCCCTTAGTCCAGCCAGAAAGTACTGCTGCTGATTAAGGAGTTGCCTTCACTGGCACTTGCACCTGGAATTGCTGGAAGAGCATCTTCTTCGAGGACGGGTCGTGAGTGATCGAGCCTCGGATCCTTGCAGTCCCACTCCCCAGGGCCCAGTAGAGCTTCTTCCGTGCAGGTGTCACAGGCTTCTCTCATGGGCACTCCATGGTGCTTGCAGCTGTCCGTGGCAATTGATTGACAAATATGTTTTCTTTCTAGGAACTCACAGACTTAAAACCTTGTATATCGATGAAGGTATTTTGTTGTTGAGAGTTGAAACATGAGTCATACTTAAGGGCACTCCTGTCATCTCCAACATGAAACTTTCACAACGCTTGCCTCTTTTTTCTCGGCCCCTCTGCTCCCTAGAATACACATGTTCTTCAGGGAGCATTTGATTGTATAAGCCATACTCAATCTTTCATATGTACCAGGCGAGGACTTTTTCAAAAGGACTTTATTATGATTGTTGGGCTTGAACATGAGTTGGCTTTTGTTCTTTCAGTTCTATTAAGTGAATTGAACCTATAACCTCACCTGAAGTTGGGAGTAAGGAATGCAGCCCACCCCATAGACTTTGCCAACATGCAGAATAAAAAGGCCACCGTTGAAATGATGATTTGAATCACAAAGGCAGAGTTTGCTCTTTCTCTGCTAGTAAGTGTTCGTATTTGTTTTGGAAGTTGATCTATGTGTCCTCATTGTGAAGGGGCTTATCATATGATAAAGGGACTTTTTCACAGTCAAAAATCAGGGACAGGCAGTGGAACCAACATGGAAAAGCAGGGAGCCGGCTGGGAAGCACATGGTATTTAGGCAGGACATCCCCTGCCTCCTCCCTATGGGGCCCTGTTGGGGATGCCTGTCAGTTCCATAACAAGGTCTCTGTAACGTAGGTGCTGCCTAGTTGAGAAGGGAACTGGGGAGACGCGAGATGGGGTGGCATTAAGTGTTTGAGAAAGCTTTCTGGAGGGAGGTGGGGCTTGAGAAAGCTCTGGACTGGGCGAGGTTCAGAGAAGCAGAAGGGAATGGGAAAGAGAGAAATAAAGGCTAGTCCAGGGCTATTGAGGTACCTGTCAGAGGCGTATGGAGAAGTTTTGTGAAAAAGATAGGGATAGTCTGGTATAGTTCTGTAAGATCTGCCGTGGCCACCCTGGGCAATTTTAATGTTTGGTTCAGAGATGCTACAACCTGGAAGAAAAGTTGAGCCCTTCCCTCAGCCTGTTGTGTTTAGACGGGCAGGGCTGCCTGTGAATGGGGCAAGGAGGTGCCAACTGAAGACCTCATGCCCACCCCCTTCAGCCAGGGCAGCTCTGCCCTTCCCTGATGAACTTCCACCTAGGATTTCATTTGAAGAAGGGGATTCTGGTGCAAATCAAAAATGTTGGGAGCTGTCTGGTTAGCTCACTTGGTTAGACCATGGTGCCATTACACCAAAGTCTTGGGTTTGGATCCCCGTACTGGCCAGTCACCCCCACCCAAAAAAAGTTGGAATTTACCAATCCAGTCTATCCACCCCATGTTAAATGCAGGAGAACTGAGGCTCAGAGGAGCGAGGCAACTCATCTCTAGATTGTACAGCTGGTCAAAGACAGAGAGGTGTAACCACATCCCACCTTGTGTCCGGAGCAGTAATCTTTATACTACCCCACCCCACCAGCATGGCAGGAGACAGCGAACAATAGATTCACTTTCCTTGAGTTCCTTTTGAGAAGAACTAATCTTGTTAAAATTAGAAAATTACTTTGACAAAATAACTTTCAGTCCTCAAAAGTTTTCAAATAAAAGATGTTGACTTTAGAAAGAATACATTTTATGGTTCTATAAAACATGCAATGCGATGGCTCATGGACTATTAATAACTTTTAATACAACATGATTTAGGCAAATCAACAAGCTCAGGGTATGAATAGCTTCATTGGGGATGCCAGAAGAATAAACTGTTAATTCCCTGATTGTGAATCATACTTAATCCTCAAGTGTGTCACAAACTCCAATGCTACCATAATTTAAGAGAGAATAACTCTAGAAATGATGTCGGTGGAGTATTTTTCCAGTTTGGCTGGTAAGATTGGAAACAGTTTGTAATTGCAAGCTTGTGCCATTGGGAGCTGCCTCATTAAACACTTCATTGCCTCAGACATTTGAAGGATAAAAAACATCCCTTTGCCTCTGAATCTGTAACCAACTATTATACTAAAATATAAGCTATAAGATCAAAGCCCCTTAAGGTTTTAAATGAAGCCACTAGAATATAAACCTGAAAAGTAATAGNTGTAATCTTTATACTACCCCACCCCACCAGCATGGCAGAAGACAGCGAACAATAGATTCACTTTCCTTGAGTTCCTTTTGAGAAGAACTAATCTTGTTAAAATTAGAAAATTACTTTGACAAAATAACTTTCAGTCCTCAAAAGTTTTCAAATAAAAGATGTTGACTTTAGAAAGAATACATTTTATGGTTCTATAAAACATGCAATGCGATGGCTCATGGACTATTAATAACTTTTAATACAACATGATTTAGGCAAATCAACAAGCTCAGGGTATGAATAGCTTCATTGGGGATGCCAGAAGAATAAACTGTTAATTCCCTGATTGTGAATCATACTTAATCCTCAAGTGTGTCACAAACTCCAATGCTACCATAATTTAAGAGAGAATAACTCTAGAAATGATGTCGGTGGAGTATTTTTCCAGTTTGGCTGGTAAGATTGGAAACAGTTTGTAATTGCAAGCTTGTGCATTGGGAGCTGCCTCATTAAACACTTCATTGCCTCAGACATTTGAAGGATAAAAAACATCCCTTTGCCTCTGAATCTGGAACCAACTATTATACTAAAATATAAGCTAAAAGATCAAAGCCCCTTAAGGTTTTAAATGAAGCCACTAGAATATAAACCTGAAAAGTAATAGCTTTTACTTCTGCTAATATTTTTCGTATTGCCAACAGCAGTAACTATACAGCTTTCAACATTAGCCTATCATAATTTATATAAGTTATCTTGGGGTCTCAAAAAGTATGCCTGCTACAGAAGGTACGAGCTCGAAAACCAGGTAGTCAGGTAAACAGGTGCATGACTGGTTTGTGACAACTGGGAATGGTGGGGATTGTGGCTAACTAGAGAGCATCTTCCCCTTCTGTGGTGGAGGGGCACCAGCTATGTCATCCTTCTAACTGTTGTCACACAGGAATACAGGACCTGTGTTATCAGCCCTTCTGATTTTTCAAAAGATGCCAGAAATCCAGATTTGCAAGTGGTATCTCATAATTTTTAAACACTGGCAACAATCCAGTTTTTCTTTGTTTTTATTCATAACATTGGGCAGGACAAAATTAAATTTGTGTTTTGCCCTGCAGTCCTCGTTTTGTTTGTTGCTAAATACAATAATGGTGAAGCTTAATTGCTAAAGATACTCTTAAGGGATGCTTATCAGTTCCTCTTTTTCTTTCCAGCATTCAGCGTTTGTTTGCAGCTTTAAGCATTATTTTTCCCTTAACAAAAATCCAAAGGGTTCTGATACTCCCCGTGGACTCATTCCACCCCCAGTCATAAAGCTGTCAGTTTAGGCCATTCTTCCACTCTCTTTGTCCTTGAGATATGTTGCAACGAAGAATTGTAGGATTTCTAAGTGTGGTTTTTGGATCCACACTTTAAGGAACCAGGGAAGCCTGTGCATAAACTCAAATGCAGTTTAAGGTGCAGGGGTGGGGGGGGGTGCTCCAGTTGACAGTGGGATCAGTAGAGGGTGGAGGTGCTGGAGCTCCAGCCTCAGAGGTCCAGAGGGGGATCTGGAACTGTGCTGTCCAATGCAGTGGCCCCTGGTCACATGGAACTGCTGAGCACTTGGAGTGCGGCTAGAGTGAACCGATGTGCTGTCAGTGTGAAATACACACCAGATATGGAAAAAGTATGGAACAGAGATAAAATATCTCATTCTTAATATTGAGTGCATGTTGAAAAGATATTTTAGATATATTTGGGTAAATAAAATATATTGTTGAAATTAATTTGATCTGTTTATTTTTACTTTCTAATCTGGTTAGTAGAAAATTTGAGGGCCGGCCCGTGGCTCACTCGGGAGAGTGCAGTGCTGATAACACCAAGGCCCCGGGTTCAGATCCCATATAGGGATGGCCGGTTTGCTCACTGGCTGAGCGTGGTGCTGACAACACCAAATCAAGGGTTAAGATACCCTTACCGGTCATCTTTTTAAAAAAAAAAAAATTTTTTTTTAAAAAAAGAAAATTTGAAATTACATCTGTGACTCAAATTATATTCTACTGATCATTGCTGCCCTAGAACAGGGGACCACAAACTCCCTTAGGCTCTGCAGTTCATATGGTCTTTGTGTGACCACTCACTCCACCTTCCTAGTACAAAAGCAGCCACAGACAAGATGTAAATGAATGGGCATGGCTGTGTTCCAATAAAACTTTATTTACAAAAACAGACAAAAACAGACTGGCTAGATTGGCTAACTCCTGCTTAATGAGAAGATAAAAGCCAACAGTAAGCAGGGGACAAGCGAACTTCTGAGGGGCTGGTGGCATTCTGTTTCTTGATCTGGATGCTAGTTAAGTGGGTAGGTATGCTAACTTTTTGAAAATTCATCAAGCATATCACAAGAGGTCTTCAAATAAATGCATGGAAAGATTCATATTATCTTTTAATTCTATTTTTCTGTGAACTTTTTGAAGTACCCTTATACATTGTATTTCATAAAAAGTTGACTTAAAAAGGACCAGAGATGTGCATCTCCTCTTAAAGTGCGTGGAAAGATTCATATTATCTTTTAATTCTATTTTTCTGTGAACTTTTTGAAGTACACTTATACATTGTATTTCATAAAAAGTTGACTTAAAAAGGACCAGAGATGTGCATCTCCTCTTGTCAATTGGTGACAATCCTCTTTCCATTTTAAGAGTGAAATTGCTTTTCCAGTTCTCTAACAGCAGTCAACCATTTAGTTGTACAAAGTCACTTGGCTTTTCCCCAAGTCTCTGTAGCTCCTGTCTTACCATACATCCATTCTGTGCAAAAGTCACTACCTTTGAAGAATTGTACTGGGACAAAATTCAAGCTATTGATCATTCAGGGAGTTACAAGGAGATAGAATTTACTGGCTCTCAAAAGCATAAACTGTATTAAAGCTGCATATGCTTAAGCCATCAGATTTTGCCAATTTAAGAAAAAAAAAAAAAATCCGGTTCCTGATGAGCTCATTGTGTCTGCAGATTGAGTAAATGGGTTTTAATATTTTGCCATCTGAATATATACAAAAGAATGTGACTTTTCCTTCTGGATCTCGATGCTGACCAACTGTCAAGGAACTTGATCATGGCTGCTCAGATCACATGAGAAAGACTGGAGACCACCGGGGCTCAAGGTCAGAGGACAGGAACTCATGAGAACAGGCTCCTGAAATCGGGGCATGTGCACTCCAGACCCAGCTGCGTCCTGGTGGCCGAGAGAACGTCCTTCCACCCCAACTCTTTGGTGCAGCTCGGCATCGAAACTGCAGAGAGGGAGCTTCCAGAAGTGGAAACATTTTTAAATCAGTCTTTTAACTTTCTGCCTGTGGATACAGCTGCGTTGACACAAAGCCACGTTTGAGGCATGATGTCTCGGAAGCCTGGCACCACGGAGTGTTTTTCTACTGGGACCCATAATTGCTGGCTTTTAAGAGGGGTCCTGTGTTCAGTTTTATCAATGTGGTGCTTGAACGGGACTTTCAGCTGACCTCCAAAAGGAAATAGTTTTAAAAGGAAGAATTTTAAGTCTGCCAAGAGCCAGATAATGGCACAGCACAGAGAAAAGCCAGGGTTTTGTGGTTTTTATATTAAAATACAAGTCTCTTAATGCCCCAGAACAGCAGCCTACAGAAAATGTGAAGTTTAATACATGAGGCTAAAAGAAGTAGTTTTAAAGATCGAAAATTTCCCTCTTTGTTCCTTGCGATTTCCTTTCTCCTGAGCCTTCTCCTATGTCTATTTTTGCTTTTATACAAGTGACTTTTTTCAGTAAAGTAAATTTCAAAGTACTCTGAAAATGTGCACACTGGGCTCCCGGCTTCATGCCTGAGGAGCTTTCAGCCTGGACGCTCTGCAAAAATGTGTCTTGAGGACAAAGGCCATTAACATTTGGTTAATCCAGCATCATAAATTACTTTCTCCACAAACTACCAGTGAGAGAGACCCCCCTCCATGGCTTTTTCTGAGCTGTGTCTTGCAGTTTTTAACCCCATCTGCACTAGCAACCTTCCGCCCCACTCGGAATCAGATGGGAGCTCTGTGAGCATGTGGCAGGGGCTGATCAGCCCGACTCAGTGAAGGCTGTAGTTTCTCCTGAGAGCCATTGCTTGTGAGGGAAATGCTGCCTATCCCATCATCAGTGCGGACACTGGCTAGATCCAAGACAAGGGATTAAGCAGACTGCAGAGCGGTTCACAGAGAATGTAACCCACAGTTCCCCAGACCAGCTGGCTGCCACTGTCATCTCGCCTTCTGTTTGCAGCAGCCACATTGACAGGTGGGACTGTGAAGAACAGCATAGGCTGCTAATGGAGGTTTGGGGAACCCCGAGTTCAGCTGAAACACCACCTTCGCTTTCATCATTCGATATATGCCCCTGGTGCAGTGTATTTAGTTGTAAAACAAGTTCCAGGGGGTGCATTTTGGGATTAGAAATGGCTGCCAGAAGGGAGTTTGCCTGAACTGCAATCTGACTCTTATCTCCAGGGTTGCTGGGAACCAGGGTGACAGAGAGGCCAGTGGAGCCGGGGGACAAAGAGAACACCTTGGGGCAGGTGAGATGAGAGTGGGGAAGAGTCCTAGATGGTGTGGATGGGACACTGGGCCAAAGAGGATCCAGTCCAAGAGAGAGGAAGGATTTGCAGTTTTGGGAGTTCTGGACACAGGTGAAGCTTGGAGATGGTATACGTGAAGGGGATTAGAAAAAGTTTCCAGCCGGGCCGGCCTGTGGCTCACTCGGGAGAGTGTGGTGCTGATAACACCAAGGCCCCGGGTTCGAATCCCATATAGGGATGGCCGGTTCGCTCACTGGCTGAGTGTGGTACTGACAACACCAAGTCAAGGGTTAAGATCCCCTTACCGGTCATCTTTTTAAAAAAAAAGAAAGTTTCCAGCCACTGGGGAGGCCCACTCAGGTGCTGGAGATGCTGAGGAACAAAGAGCCCTGGGCTCCCAAGAGTTCTGGGGTGGGGTGACTGCATGTGGTTGGTGGGTGCTGTGGCCACCGCGTTAAGGCTGGCTGGGAGGATGTGTAAGTTACGTATCGTCTCAGTAATGCTGCTTAACAAAGCACCCCCAAATGCAGAGGTGTACAACAGCCAGCGTGTCTTCCACACTGTCACATCTGCAGGTCAGCTGGGCCTGGCTGAGCTCAGCTGTGTTTGGCTCCAAGTCATGGCTCGGTCCAGGTCTGCTCCATGTGCCCCTTGTCCTCCCTGGCAGGTGTTCTCAGGGCCATGGCAGGTCACTAGAGCACAAACCCAACTGCAGAAGCGCTCTCCTTGCCAGTGAGCACGTCATTTATTCTTTTGGCCAGAGCAGCTCACAGAACCAAGCCCCACATCAAGGGGGCATATGCTCACTGGAAGGAACTGCAGAGTCACATGCAGAGGGTGCAGTGAAGAGAGGGGTGAAGAATTGGAGGTGGTGAAATGACCAAGCTGATTTTTATCAGAATCTCCAGGTAGTGATCATGGCTCAGGATGGACTCCCATTAACTAAACTCTTGCAATTGGTATATAAACCAGAATGCCACTTAATTGATTTGCAGTAAGATACCTAAATATGTTGTGGGCTAGAAAGCTCCTGTCACCCACTCAGTGTATTTTTTTAGTGTAGAAAATTTACATAGAACATCAAATCATAATTGATACTTTGCTTATGAACATGGAGGTAGAGCAGGAAGCATTGGCTGGATGATTCTAAAGGCTTGAATTATCCAGGGCTGGTTGCCTGAGGCCTCTGTCGTCTGACAGTTAAAATGTCTGCCAAAGGGGTCGTGGGCAGGCTGCCCCTGTTCAGGTAGAGACAATGCTAAATTAATTATTTTGCATTTTCTAACTTCCTCTCTAATCATTCTTAATCTACATTCTTCCTTTCCATATAAGGTAACTGTATTAGTCTGTTTTCTGTCTCTTATAACAGAATACCTGAAACTGGGTAATTTATAAAGAAATAAAATTTATTTTCTATATTTTTGGAGGCTGGGAAGTCCACAGTCCAGGGGACACGTCTCTTGAGGGCCTTCTACAGCGACACAGGTTGTCACATGGCGAGAATGGGCTGAGCAAGAGAGCTAACCTGCTCACTTGCTGTCCTAATAAAGCCATCAGAACCACACCCATGACCACCCATTAAACCATCAGCTGATTACTCCATGAATGGACCAATCCATTCCCTAGGGCATAGTCCTCACTAATCACCTCTTAAAGACCCCAGCTTTAAACTACCATAATAGGATTTCCCACCCTCTTAACACTGTTACAGTGGGGATTAAGTTTCCAACACATGAACCTGTGGGGGACACATTCAACCCATAACAGTAACATAGATTTAAAGATGCTAATGAAATTATTCTTCTCTGAGTACAAGCTGATCACCATATTGGGAATTAAGGTGTTTGCAAGATTCCACAGCCACCCAGCTGCTGAGGACTATTGCTTAAAATAAGGTGCTTTTCATATTCATTAACATCTCTGGCATTGGGTATTATGCCTGACGGCATCTCACATTCCCTGTTGGCCACGTGGTCATGAAGTGGTGGTCATTTCTTATGTGTGTGCAAACTTGCTTGATATTCTTGGGGGCCTGACTGGCCAGCTGTAGCCTGGATGTTTCAGTCAACAAACCATTTAAGGACCTTTGCGGAAGGGATATGAGTCTAGGTTGTTTGAAAGCTTTCCATGGACCTCTTCTATAAGATCAAAAAAACTCCAACATCAGACTTGCAAAACTGATGCCAGAGGCTTGGGAGAAAATCCTGGAAACGGTGATGGAGATCTCTAGAGATGCTGCATCACCACTGCCTTTGAAAGATCAGACTCTGCATAGGAGGGAGTTTTAGGAGTATCTTAATTCATTAATGCTGCTTTTATTTTCCTTTTAATGTATGCAGAAAAACGATATATGATGGCATCTATGTCTACATAAGCCTTTAGGGTTTAAGAGTTCTTTTAGTAAGATTAAAATAAATTCTAAGGGATAAGAAAATAAATTCTAAGGGATTGCTGTGGTTTAAAATTGGCAATATTTGTCTCACTAGGTGGTTTGTAAAATAATGATGCTGCTTACAATTGATGAGTTAGATGCTATTAAATTTAGTGTTTCTCCACTGGAACATCCCAGTGATTGATCATCAGAAATGGAACTAGACTCATGAAGAGGGTGACCTTGGATGTGAAGAGATTCCAGACCTTGCAGCGTGGCTAGCAATGAAAAACAGGAAGAGTCCACTTTTTGTATGGCTTTTTAAAGCCTTTGTGCATACTGGAATATCTTAGTTGCTCTCCTTCCTCATTTTAAAAAATCTTATTTTTATTGAGGTATGATTTGTATATAGCAAAGTGCCAAGTCTTAGGTGTACAGCTCAATGAGCTTTATGTATACATCCATGAAACCACCACCCATATCAAGGTCTAGAACATTTTCACCCCCAGGTAGTTTCCTGTGCCCTTCCTGGTCAATACCTCCTTTAAACAAGGATAGCCACTATTCTGATATCTTTCACCACTATTAGTTTGGCCTGTTACTGATCTCCATATAAATGGGACCGAAATATATATACCTTTGTGACTGTCTCCTTTTGCTCAACATAATGTTTTTGAGATTTAGCCGTGGTGCTACATAAATCAGTAAATGCTTCCCTTTTATTCCTGGGTACTTACCCATCATATAAATATACCACAATTTATTTACCTATTTTCATGTTGATGGCTATTTAAGTTGTTTCTAGGTTGGGCTATTATGAATAAAGCCATTATGAACATTTTTATACATATGTCTTTTGGTAAATGTATGCATTCATTTATCCTGTATGCATAACTGCAAGTGGAATTGCTGGGTTATAGAGTAAGCATAGATATTAGTAGATAATTCCAGTTTTCCAAAGTGGTGGGACCAATTTTTTTTTTCCTACTGGAAGTGTATGAGAATTCCAGTTGCTTCACGTCCTTGCCAACACTTAGTATAGTCAGTCTTTTAAGTTATACTCCTTCATGTGGGTGGATAGGACTGTCTCATTGTGGTTTTAATTTGGATTTTCCTTATGAGTAATTGTGTGTAATGCTTTAATGTGCTGTATGTTTGGATATTCTCTGTAGTGAAGTTTCCATTCACATCTTTTGCTCGTTTTTAAAATTTGTTTTGTCTTTTTCTTATTGGTTTCCAGGGATCTTTATATATTCTGGCTATATGGTCTTTGTCAGATACATATATTTGTAACATCTCCTGTTCTATGTTCATTCACTTTTTTTTTTTTTTCCTTTTTGGATCGCAACCCTCGGTGTCGCGCCCGTACCGGGGACCGGCAATGGGATCGCAACCCTTGGTGTTGCGCCCGCACCGCGCTCAGCCAGTGAGCGGGAACCGGTCTCCACATGGGATCCAAACCCTCGGCGGGAGCGCCGTCACACTCCCAAGCAACGCACTCCCCAGTGCGCCACTGGGCCGGCCCTCATTCACTTTTTAATAATATGTTTTGTTGAACAAAAGCTTTTTATTTTCATGAGGTCCAATTTATCCTTTTATTATGGTTTATCTTAAAAAAATGTTTTTATTGAGATGGTTGGATCTGTGTAGTAGATCTTAGCCTGCCCCTCATTTTCCTGATCTCATTACCCCTGTTTCTCTTGCCAGTTCAACTGCCTGCTGAAGTCAGTGTATTTGGGGAGAGTGGAAATCAGCTTAGGCTAAATCTGGGTGAAGCAGGAAGTGTTATAGGGTTAAATTAGGAAGGTGAGGTCAGCAAATTTGCAGAATAGATCAAAGCAGGAAGAGACCCAATGCTGCTAGATTTTTTTGGTCCAAGGGACCTGAAAGGAAAGATGTATTCTAGAGGCTTTGTGGTTGGGTGACCGATAACTAACGGCATTGCTGTCCAGCCCACATATCTGCATTCTATCTCCTAGAGTGTTTTGAGAGGCTTGTCAGATTCCTTTATGAAATCAAACTCTTCATGTTTATTTTCCCTAATATGTTGCCTAGAAACATTAAAAAGTCAATGAAGTTCATGTTTTAGGGACATCATGCTAATGTCTAGTGGCCATCATTTTTCTTCTAAGTGCTCAGAAACCATCATCTTAATAATCCTCTCTTGACCATAACCAGGAAACAAAACCTTCATTTAGAATAACATGTACCCATCCCTAATCCTCTGACTCCTCCCCCACTCTCCATAAGATTTCCCAAAACAGGTCAATGTCAATAATTCCATGATCTCATCTGTTTTCCCCCAGTCCAGGGTAAATGTTTGGGTCTGCTTTACATAATGAGACCCTTGCAGGGCCTAGACCGAACTGCCCCAGCAGTTCTAGGCTCTCAGGGCCCCGTGGGAGCTGGCAGGAAGCTCAGGACATGCAGGGAAAGGCAGGACCGCTGCCCTCCATGGAGGACAGAAGCATGGTCTTAAAGTGGATTTAGGTCAGATAGCAGCAGCGGAGTTGAGACCCCGGGACTCAGGAGGTGGGCTCTGAAGGCCGTGGGGCTATGGGGCTTTCCTGGGAAGGCAGAGAAGCTCTGCAGTGAGAACATACTTCCATGCCAGCCCATCGCAGGAGTTTCATCCTTAGAATGTCTGAACAACAGGAACGAAGTGAAGGCTCCTAAGAGGTAGCAATCGGCAGGAACAAGAGAGGGAGCAGCAGCCCCACTTCCAGGGGTGGGCTGGACCAGGCTGCAGAGATGCCCTTGAGCTTCCCTTGAGCTTCGATCCTCAGGGCTGGGCAGATGCACGTGGAGCAGTAGAAAGAGAGGGCTCTTGGGAGCCACGAGTACCTGGTTCTAATCCTGGTTCTACTGCTTATGAATTGTATAACATTAGGCAAAATGGTGCCCTCATCCTAAGATTGACAAGAGGGTCAAATGGGATAATATGTATAAAATGCCAATGTTCCCATTTCTTTGGCTCCTCCTTCCCGTTGCTGTCCCCAACAGATAGATTTTAGTCCTTATCTTTCTTGCCCACTTCGCAGCAATGGCTCCGTGGAACTGTCACAGTGTCTTAAAATAAAACCTTCACTTGGCTTCCATGTAGATCCCTGACCCTCAGGACTGGGTAGATGCACGTGGAGCAGTAGAAAGAGAGGGCTCTTGGGAGCCACGAGTACCTGGTTCTAATCCTGGCTCTACTGCTTATGAATTGTATAACATTAGGCAAGATGGTGCCCTCATCCTAAGATTGACAAGAGGGTCAAATGGGATAATATGTATAAAATGCCAATGTTCCCATTTCTTTGGCTCCTCCTTCCTGTTGCTGTCCCCAACAGATAGATTTTAGTCCTTATCTTTCTTGCCCACTTCGCAGCAATAGCTCCGTGGAACTGTCACAGTGTCTTAAAATAAAACCTTCACTTGGCTTCCATGTAGATCCCATCTTCCCTGACAACGGCTGCCATCGATATGCCGACAACGCCCACATTTGTATCTGCAGCACACATCTCTTTGCTAAGAGCCAGATCCGTTGATGTACCTGCCTCCTGAACTTTCCACATGGATATCCCACTGACAACTCAGACTCAATTCCAACACTCGACTCATTATCTTTTCCCTAAATCCTCCCCTTCTTTACCTATATTCTCTATCCTGAGAGCCCAGTCATCAAGCCCAAAACTCGGGAGTCACGGATTCAAGTGCAAGTGGTTTTATTTGCGAGGTAATCCCAGAAGCACCGGTAGGGGATCAGGGAAGGGAAGGAAGCCAGTATAGGATGTGTTTATCAAGCCTGGTACCACTGTGGATAACTGGAACTTAATCTCCCTGAAGAACTCTGAGATGCTGTGTGGAGCACAAGCTTCAGAGACACTCATCCCAAGGGGTAAAGGAGCTGGATATTATTCACCAACTTCTGTCAGTCATTGGCTGGCACTTCTGGCTGCCATACATGTGCTAGCATTGAGTCTCACCAACCAGAGAAAACCCTCAGGCAAAGTGACACAGGTGATGAAAGGTGGAAGTCAGAAATGGGGCACTTGACTGGTGCCCAAGGAAGAGAGCCTCTATCTGGACTGCCCCTTTACTCGGATAATTTGTACCTAATTTTCAGGTTGCATGGTTGTCTGCTTCTCTGGGAACCTTCTGTCGCTGTCACATGCTCACCCTTCTTGTATGCAGGCATCCCTCTCTTTTAGCACAGATGACCTGGCATTTTAGTTGTTTCTTTGTTTAATCATGGCCCTCACTAGACTATGAGCATCTTGAGAACAGAAACCAAATCTTAATTCATCTTCATATCCTCAGAGTTGAGTGAGTGAGTGAGTGAATGAACAGGCCATATCGGGGGTAGCACAGCATGTACACTCCTGCAGGACTGTCCAGACAAGGTAGGCAGGCAGCATAGTGTGGTCAGGGCTAAGAACACCTTTCTTTCACTATTGCAAACCCTGAGATAACATTTTGTCTCTTC
>NW_007727177.1:102061-109385 GCF_000696425.1 Galeopterus variegatus
TTTTTTTTTTTTGTCATTTGTTAGCATTTAATGAACCTCCCTCCATGTAGCTTCAAGCAACTAGGACACAGCCCCCCCACCCCCCACCCCACCGCTTAATCTTCTCCTCAGCTCTTCTGCTGAAGAATTTGGCCTTCACAATGACAGGCTGCTTTGGGAGCTTTCCCTTCCCTGGAACTTTGCAGTAGCCCAATTGCACCACATCAATGATAGGAGCTACTCCAGTCTTACTTTTAGCAGCATTTACCCATGTCTGTTCACTGACCAAGGTCCACAATTTATCAAGGTTGACAGCTGGGCAGAAACTCTGGTTCCTCTGTTGGTAATGCCTCATACCAACTTCCCCAAAGTAACCTGGATGATATTTGTCGAAGTTGATCCCATGATGATGCATGCCAACAGCATTACCCTGGCCTTCCAGATGCTTCCAGTGCTTGCTGATACAGCCGTGGCCGTGGCTCACGTGGCCCTTTAGGTTCCGGGTCTTCCTCAGTCTGGACGGCATGGCAGCAGCCAAGACAAAAGAGCTTGAAGAAGATTCTTGACTTGACCAAACTTGTGAAGGTTAATTCTATGTGTCGACTTGGTTAGATGAAAGAATGCTGAGAAACCTGGTAAAGCAATCTTTTCAGGTGTGTCCATGAGGGTGTTTCCAGCAGGGATTAGTATGAGAGTCTGAGTGGATTGGGTGGGAAAAACCCACCCATCCTCCATGTGAGTGGGAACCATCCAATCCACTGGGGGTCTGGAGAGAACAGAAGACAGAGGAAAGAGGAGAAGCTCTCTCTTCACTGAGCTGGGACACACTCTTCTCCCCTGTCCATGGACATCAGAGCTCAAGACTCTTCAGCTTTTGGGTTCCAGGACTTACACCAAGGACACCATCAGCTTCCCTGGTTCTGAGGCCTTTGGACTCGGACTGAGCTACGCTACCAGCATCCAGTTTATAGACGGCCGATCGTGAGACTTTTCTTCATAGCCATGTGAACTAATTCCCCTAATAAATCCCTCTCATATAATTATAACATTTCCTATTGATTCTGTCTCTCTGGAGAACCCTGACTAATACAGACTTTGGTACCAGGAGTGGTTCTAGAGAAACAGAAAAAGATGAATTTCTTCAATTGGCTTCAGGGCTCTAGGCCTAAAAATGCTAACAGCTCAACTTCTAATGATATGAAGAGCACTTGCCCATGCTGTACTCAGAGCTGAGCCCAATCTCTCTCCCCAACTGCAAAATCTCATTGCCATGGTCCCTATTGCGATGGTCCTAAGTAAAGTCTGCCTTACCATGCTAAAACAAGTATCATTGAAAAACTTTTTCTTTAATACCCAATGTAGACTACTAGTTCTTCAAGACTAGGGCCAGGGCAGGGGCTCTTATTTACCTTTGTGTTCCCGGTGCTTGGGAGCATAGTCCCCAGCATTGAATCCTTGCCAAATGCATGTTTACTGACTTGAATCTCCTTTCACTGCTGGGTCTTGTTTCCGGGCTACTTTTGTAGTACAACTTACAAAAGCAATACTCGTGCCTCCCAGCCAAGAGGGAGTCAGCAGATGAGGTATGTTCTCACATGGTGTCTCCTACTTCACTTTCCTCTCTTCCTCCATCCTCTTCATGATGCCTCCCCTTTCCCTCCCAGCCTGTGCATGTGTACAAGGTGAGCACTAACTCATATGAGTCTCAGTGATTTGCTAAATCAATTTGAATAGGAAACATCAAGAAAAGCAGCGGGAACACTCAACAAATTAGGTGTAGAAAGAATGTGCCTCAACATGATAAAGGCCATATATGACAAACCCACAGCTAATGTCATACTAAATGGACAAAGATTGGGGGCTTTTCCTCTAAGATCTAGAAGAAGACAAAGATGCCCACTTTCCCCACTCTTATTCAACATAGTACTGGAAGTTCTAGCTGGTGCAATAAGGCAAGAAAAAGCCATAAAGTGCATCCAAATTAGAAAGGAAGAAGTCAAACTATCCCTGTTTGCAGATGACATGATTATATGCATAGAAAACCCTAAAGACTCCACCAAAAAATTACTAGAACGAATAAATGAATTCAGTATAATGGCAGGATACAAAATGAACACACAGAAATAAATAGTGTTCCTATATGCCAATAATGAAATAGCTGAAGAAGAAGTAAGAAATTCACAATAGCTACCAAAAAAGTGAAATACCTAGAAGTAAATTTAACCAAAGAGGTGAAAGACCTCTACAATGTAAACTATAACCATTGGTGAAAGAAGTTAAAGAGGACACAGATAAATAGAAAGATACCCTATGTTCACAGGCTGGAAGAATTAACATCATCAAAATGTCCATATTCCTCAATGCGATCCCTATCAAAATTCCAATGACATTCTTCACAGATAGAAAAAATGATCTTAAAATTTGTTTGGAACCACAAAAGACCCCGTACAGATAAAGCAATCTTGAACAAAAAGAAGAAAATTGGAGGCATCATACTGCCTGACTTCAAAATATACCATTAAAGCTATAGTAACACAAACAGCATGGTACTAGCATAGAAACAGACAAATAGACTAATGGAACAGAATAGAGAGCTCAGAAATAAGTCCACACACTTACCGCCAATGATTTTTGACAAAGATGTCAAAAAATATGCAATGAGGAAAGGACAGCCTTTTCAACAAATGATGTTGGGAAAACGGGATACCCACATGCAGAAGATTGAAACTAGACCCCTATATTTCAGCATGCACAAAAATCAACTCAAAGTTGATCAAAGATGTAAATTTAAGACCCGAAACTATGAAACTACTAGAAGAAAACACAGGGGAAATGCTACTCGAAATGAGAGTAGATGGCACTTTTTTGGACACAAGTTCAAAAGCACAGGCAACTAAAGCAAAAATACACAAACAGGACTACATCACACTAAAAAGCTTCTGCACACAAAAAAAGGACACTGTCAATAAAGCGGAGAGACAACCTACAGAGTGGGAGGAAGTGTTTGCATCAGACAAGGGTCTAATATCCAGAAAACTAAAAAGCTTCTGCACACAAAAAAAGGACACTGTCAATAAAGTGGAGAGACAACCTACAGAGTGGGAGGAAGTGTTTGCATCAGACAAGGGTCTAATATCCAGAATATATAAGAAACTCACACAACTCAACAGCAAAAAACAAATAACCCAATTAACAAATGGGCAAAAGACCTGAACAGACATTTCTCAAAAGAAGTCATGCAAATGGCCAACATGCACAAGAAAAAATGCTCACCATCACTAATTATCAGGGAAATGCAGATTAAAAACACAATGAGATATCATTTCACCCCTGTTAGAATGGCTGTTAGCAACAAGACCGAAAATAACAAATGCTGGCAAGGATTCAGAGGAAAGGGAACCCTCCTACATTGCTGGTGGGAGTGTAAATTGGTACAGCCACTGTGGAAAATAGAATGGAGGTTCCTTAGAGAACTAAAACTAGATCTACCCCATGACCCAGCTATCCCTCTACTGGGCATATACCCAAAGGAAATAAAATCAATATATTGAAATGACACCTGCACTCCTATATTTATTGCAACACTATTCACAATAGCCAAGAGATGGAATCAACCTAAATGCCCATCAAGAGATGAATGGACTAAAAAAACCTGTTGTATACATAACACAATAAAATACTATTCAGCTATTAAAAAAAGAATGAAATCCTATCATTTGCAACAGCATGGATGGAACTGGAAACCATCATGGTAAGTGAAGTAAGTCAGGCACAGAAAGGGGAATATTTCATGATCTCACTCGTATGAGGAATAAAAAAAAAAAATGGTTCTCATAGAAGTAGAGAGTAGAATAATGGTAAGCAGAGGCTGGAAGGGAAGGGGCGTGGGGAGAGGAGAAAGGGTGGACTAAAGTGACAAAACTGTGCTGTCTACACTAAGTGAATCATTGTGCAGTATATGCACATATTGAAACAACACCCTGTACCCCACAAATATGTACAAGTAAATGCTTAAATAAGAAAAAAAGAGGAAAAGCAGAACACATGCACCAGGAGAAAGAAAGTGTGAATATAACATGTGGCGCGTAAGCACGTGGCCTTCGGGTCATCACTGACCTCTGGCACTTTCTCCCTGTTGCCCTTGAGAACATTATTTAACAACTTTTGTCTCATTTCTACAAATTTCTAACGTTGAGCTGATCAGGGGCCAACCTCTCATGGATGCGAGGATTACGAGACCAGGTGTGTGTCCCGGCCTCACACCGGGGCCTTGTCACTGTGGTCCACGCCAGCTTGATTCTGGCTGCTGGTGCCTGCGTCTCTCTGCCTGAGGAGTACTGGGGAAGCGGTGTGCACAGAGCAATCCTCGACCCACGACCATATAAATCCTCCAACTCCTTCACCCTTTCAGACGGGCTCACTCAGAGGCTTCTGTTTGACACCGTTTGCCAGAGTTACCCTTAAGATTAGACTGCAGTTGTCCACATGGCAATTGGCTTGAACCATCCTCCTCTTCCCTGCCTCACTTTCCCACTCATTGAGCAGTAAGTCCTGGGATGGTCTCCCTAAGAAGTCACCTGCCCTGTGATCCTTGTCTCAAGGTTTGCTTCTGGGAGGACCAAGCTGTGACAGTGTGTAACGTGCGTGGCTCAGTGCCTAGCATCTAGCAAGTCTCAGAACTGTTGCTGTTCCTGCCTTTATTAAGCTGTTGTTTGTTAGTAGAAAGCAAAGACGCCCATAGATGGGAAGAGTCTTCTCCACCTTGTGTGCAGTGAGAAACCGGCGTGGGACTGGCAGACTGCAGGCAGTAATGGTCAGCTGATGGCAGGCATTCTCATCAGGGGCTACATTGCCCCCCAAAAACTTACTCTTTTAATGTATAAAGCACAGACATACATACGGTACATAAAAATATATACAGTATATATCTGTGGTGTTAAGATTTAATGGGTAGGAGGGTCAATTAGAAAAAAAAATCTGAAAAGGCTAGGAAACACTGGTTTACAAGAGGCAGAAGTTACTGATGACGTCACCCTGGCTTTTGACCATCCTGGGTGGCACTGTTTAGTTTGTAGGGTTCATGTCCTCTTTTTTGGAGTGAGAAGTTAACAGTTGAACTTTCATAAAGTTGTTTGGTTGAGTTTGCCCAGCAAGACACCAAGCTTTTTGGTAAAACATCCGTCTGTTTGTGGTTAAGATTTTCCTAGTTCTTATTACAGCCAGGCTTGGTTGTGTTTTGAGAATCATGAGGCTTGGCTCTGTGGACAAAACTACCAGGTCATCAAGCACGGCGTCCTTTGAATCTTTTCTTTCTGACTTCTCTAAAGCTTCTCTATTTGACAAGAAAAAAAAAAGGCCAAAATTCTTTAGTTCCAACCCACATTTCCTTTGTCAAAATATGATCATTAGAGAGTTAAAAAATATAGCTTTCCTGTAGACAGATAATGAGTACAGGGTTAAAGATTTATTTCACTCATTAGGAGGGAATCAGCAGGGTGGCAAAGCTGCTTCAAAGTAGGACGGACACACGAGACTGATGTGTATAGAATCAGTTCAGAGAAGGGCTGTGGAAATGTGCCCTGTGTGATCACTGACTGAGGCACAACACTGGTGACTGTCCTTACAGGGCTATCAAACCATAATCTCTGCAGTTGTTCTCTGCCTGACAAATGTTATTTGTAAATTATATTCAGATGATTAAATCTGGATATTTTGGACAATTTTTCTTTTTCTTTTTCTTTTTCTTTTTTTTTTTTTGTCTTTTTCGTGACTGGTAAGGGAATCGCAACCCTTGGTGTGGTGTCACCCGCACTGCGCTCAGCCAGTGAGCGCACTGGCCATTCCTATATAGGATCTGAACCCGCAGTGGGAGCATCACTGTGCTCCCAGCGCCGCACTCTCCCGAGCGCACCATGGGGCCGACCCGACAATTTTTCTTAAGACCATTTTGATTCACCTTAACACTTTTTATAGTGGTCTAGCTGGGCTATGAAATCTAACAAGCTTTGTAAAAGACTACCTAAAAAGCTTGAATTAACTTGCCCCTCTTACATCAAAGATACCTGGGAGCCAAGTGCATTTAATGGTTTGCTGTGAATGTTTACAACGCCATTATCTGTAGCATTTGCCACTTCCCATGGTATAAATACTCCAGCCATGGCCAATTTCAAACTATCAATGTGACGTCATTGAAGGCAGAGTTGAGAAGAGATGCTCATAGTCACTATTGTGAGATGGCATTTTTTGGTTCCAGCATGTCATTGGTTGTATGCTATGATATGTATTCTATGCATTATAGTCACAGTATTCAAGTCACTTTCTGAGGATATAGAATCATGCTTGGCCACTAGGTAAACGGCTCTGAAAAACCTGAAAGATCAACTCAGCCAGTGGTTCTAAAACTATATTCCCTTGGAACTGATATTCCTTGACAAACTTTAATTCAAATTTTTTTAAAAGTTGTGCTTCAAAGAGTACAAAAAAATACACATACATACATATGTAGCAAATTTATAAAGAAATATATAGGGCATCAAGTTTAGAATTCTTGTAACCTCTGAGAGGAAAAAGGGTATATAATGGGGAGGAATGGACGGGTGGTGAGTACAGATGTATGTGATATATCTCTAAACCTTTTTGTACATCTTAAGTATTGCATGCTAAATTAACAAAACACACATTCACAAATGCACTTTATATCAAATTTCAAACCTTTAAAAAACACTCACATGTCAAATTGTGCAGCCAGATTAACTTATTTTTAAACATGTTGGAACAAAGCTCTTTCCTGCCCTGTTTCCTTAAGCATTTTCCAATGTTGCATGGTGAGCTATGCAAAACATTAAACCATCACTAAGAATCTTGTTTCGTTTTATTTTGTCTAATGAGGCAGTGGAATGCATTTTAAAATTTTAAGATAATTTAAATTTACACAAAGATTGCAAGTACAGTATAAAGAATCCTAATGTGCCATTTATCTAGATTAACTCATTTTTAACATTTTACCACATTTGTTTCATTTCTCTTTCTCTGTCCACACATACACACCCCACAACTTTTTCTAAACCAGTAAGTTTTACGTAATACTGCAGTGTTTACAACTTAAGAACAAGGGCATATTCTTACATCACAATATATTTATCAAATTAAGGAAATTTAACATTGGTGCAATATTTTAACCTAAGGCCCCAATTATCCCAATAATGTCCTTTGCAGATTTTTTGTTTGGGGAGGGGTTCAGGATCAAATCCAGAATCATTCGTTGAATTTAGTTGCATTTCTCTTTAGAGACTCCTTCAACCTGAAACAAATCCTCAGTCTTTCTTCGTCTTTTTTTTTTTTTTTT
>NW_007727177.1:109576-116345 GCF_000696425.1 Galeopterus variegatus
CAGGAACCAGTCTGTATGTGGGATCCAAACCCTCGGGCAGGAGCGCCGCCGCGCTTCCCAAGTGGCGCACTATCCAGTGCGCCACCGGGCCGGCCCTTTCTTCGTCTTCTTGAGACTCTTTTTGAAGAGTACTGGCCAGCTCTTTTTCTAGAGTGACCCTCCTTCTGGGTTTGTCTGATGCTCCTCACAAGTGGACTCAGGATTTGCTGCCTTGGTGGGAATCCAAGTGATGCTGTGTCCCCCTCAGTGCCCAGTATCAGGAGGCACATGTGGTAGGTGTATTTTATTACCAGGGATGTTACCTCTGATTGCTTGGGTAAGGTGGTGTCCTCCAGGTTTCCCTGCAGTGGGAGATTTTGGAGAGTTGTGGTTTGACTGGAAACAGCAGGTGAATCAAAGAGGAGTTATTCAGACTTTTCTGGATGATGGCTCCAAAGTTCCTAGGAAAATGCCATCCCGCTGGGCCCACCAGCCTGCTCCCTGAGCTGTGAGGCATTTTTGTGGCCTGGGAAAGGGCGGCATCAGCAGCCTGCCCTGTGGCTGGAGCTGCAAAAGCCATTAGTGTTGGCATGTCTGGTGTGGGGCTCCCTGGTGCACACAGAGCCGAATTAGGCTCTACGACAGGAGCCGACACCAGGCCGGGCCTTGGGGAGTGCCACTGAGTGCAGTTGTTTCCTCCTTTGTGATGTGATGCTTGTGAAGTATGACTTTTCTGAGGTTTCCCATATGAAATGAAGATGGTCTTTCCTCTGAGCCAGGGCTGCTGAAGTGCTGGGCCACAAACATGCCTCGCCTGACCCAGGCTGGGGAAGCGGCCTCTCAAAGAAAAACAGGAAATTAGAACATGGGCACTTCCCACTTACTGCCTATGTTAGAGTTTCTCAGTGGTTCCATGTGGCTTGAATAACAGGGTCATTTTTCATCATAGAGTAAAACACCCAAACTAATTCAGATGTATTTTATTGAATAACATTTTATTTTAGTAAATTATTTGGTGTCCAGCGCTGTTTTAAGTACTCTCGCAGATTCACCCATGAATTTATGCCACAGGCTTTGGCTGTGCCAGGAAACACGTGGGGTGAGCAGGGCAGGTATTCTGGTCTCAGCCACATTTTATAGATGTGCTGGACACCCAAATGTAAGACGACCCGCCGTGCCCTGCCCGGAGAAACATGCAACTTGCAGGTAATAAAACCAAACCTGTAATCATGATGTCATGGTGGCTGTCAGAGGGGCCACGGGCACCCAGAGAGGAAGGCCTGATGGCTGGGGACGGGGCGGGGGAATGTCACACAGAGGAGGGGATCTCCAAGCTGAGTCTTGAGGGATGATGAGGTAGGTTCCAGGTGGTGAACGGGGAGGCATTTTAAACAGAGACTGAGTGACCTATGCAAAGACATAAGGCGTGTTGGATGAGGGTGAGCTCGGGGGAGGGTCAGAAATGGAAATAAAAGTTTGAGTTCGGGGAGGCATTTTAAACAGAGACTGAGTGACCTATGCAAAGACACAAGGCGTGTTGGATGAGGGTGAGCTCGGGGGAGGGTCAGAAATGGAAATAAAAGTTTGAGTTAAATTGGGAAGACTGCGTATGCTAAGTCAGAGAGTTTGGGCTTTATGTTGTAAATATCAGGGGGCACCATTGATCAGATTTTGTGTTTTAGAGCACGGTTTCCCAAACTTGAGGGGAAGGGTTTACAGAAAAGAAAACCCTCACACCCCCTTCTGAGGGCGCAGATTTCCATCAGATGGGGAGATGTGAAGCTCTGTCACCTCTGGTCATGCTGAGGATGGCCCACACTCACCCCAAGGAAGGTCAAACCAAGAGAGAGGGAAGAAGCCCAGAAACTGGGCTTGGTGAATCCTGGTGCCCTGGACGGACCCTGCCACTCTGTGGAGCCCCAGCGCTGCAGTTCAGGACATCGCTCAGTCACTTTCACACTGGAGATTTTTAAGTTCCTACTTTGAAATGATGTCAAATGTCCAGAACAGTTGCAAGAATAGAGCAGAGGACTCCCCTGTACCATTTACGCAGATTCACCGGCTTGTACTTTTTGCCCTACTTGCCGTGTCCTCCTCTGCTCCAGCTGAGAGTAGGTTGCAGACGTCACACCCCTCGCCACTCTCCACGCCAGCACGCAGTTCCGAAGACCAGGGATGTTCTTGTATATCCCACAGTCCCGGGACCCAAGACTGGAGCCATTTTTATCTGAACCACACGTACTAATTTTTGCCAATTGTCCCAATAATGTCTTGTTTAGCACATTTCTTCCTCTAGTTCAGGAACTAGTCAAGAATCTTTTTTTTTTTTTTTTTTGGTAGTGGGGAGGTTTGAGGTCTCTTTAATCTCTTTTAATCTGGAATGGTTCTTCAACCTTTCTCTGTCTTTCATGATACTGGTATTTTGTAGAATCCAGGCCAGTTCTTTTACAGACTATCCCTCAGTTGGGGTGTACATGACGTTTCCTCATGATTAGTTAGATGCAGCGTACACACCCCTTGTTGGAATTCCTATAATTGATGTGATGTTCCTCCTGCAGCATCACATCTGGAGGAAAACAGCATCTGTCTGCCTTCATTGGGATGGTGATTTTGATCACCTGGTCAAGGTGTTGTCTAGTTTCTGCACTGTGCGGTTACTGTCGTTCCCCTTGCAATTAACAAGTGATTAGTGAGGAGACATTGCTATTTATTTTTAAGCCAATCTGAATTGGGTTTTCTATTACTCCCTACATGAAAACTTCTAACAGATTAAAGGGCCCATTTATACTGTGGAATTAATTGCTGATTGCCATGGAGGAACAGGCTTGGGATTATGAAGAGAAAAATAGGAGTGGTTCTTAATAGCCTTCATTGTGGTCAGATGGGAACAGAGCTGGACCAAAGTGCAGGGATATCCTGAGAGGACTAGTCATTTAGTTACACTTCATATTCTTTGAATTTATTTTGCAAAGGCTGGACAAAAAAAAAATCTCTGTAAGTAAAATTTACATCCTTTGTTCAAAATAGATGTATCATCAGTTGCACTGAATGTAACATAACATTTTAACTTATTGACAATTTGCGATGGTCTTTCATTTCAGTTTTTTCTATCACTCTTAAATGGATAATGTTAGTTACATTCACGAAGGAAAACGGTTATTTACAGGGACACACAAATCTTATTCAAAATATGTTTATGTATTTTTTCTGTATTTTATTTTGGCAAAAATGTTTCCATTAATTATAAATACAGTACCAATTGAGCAAGATCCCTTCTAATGATTCGTTAGACGAGCAGTGAGCCAGACTCTGAGGAAAAGATTCAAGTAAAAGTAATTTATTGGGAAAGTGGAAGCAGGAGACAGGGAAGGGGAAGCAGCCATTAAAGTATGTGATCAAGCGTGTGTGTGTGTGTGCATGTGTGCATGCATGTGCATGTGTGACTGTCTTAATTTGGGTCCCCCCAGAAGCAGATCCTGAGACAAGGATTCAAATGCATGTAGTTTTCTGGGATGTAAAGGGGATTCTGGTAGGAAGAAAAGGCTGCCAATAAAGGGTTGTTATCAAGCCAGCCCCTAGAGGTGCAGCCGGCGCTTAATCTCATGGGGACTTCTGGGAGGCAGCTGGAACATGCATCTCAGAGTTACCCACTCGAGAGATGAGGGAGCATGATCAAGGTGAGAAAAATCACCGTTGCTAGCAAGTAGCAGCGCCCGTGCATTGTCTGGGCTTCAGAATTGCCCCTGCCTGGGAGGGCCAGTTTAGGCTACTTTCAAGGAGCTGGTATATTTTTGGCTAGGAGTTAGAGAATGCAACTGTCACATGTACTCAACAAAGACAGGTTGCCAGTTTCCTGTCTCCCTTTTCATGGGGTAGCTACTCTGGAGGGTGCAGAACCAGTTTACACATCATGGCTTCTTTCAGGAATCCTGGACAGGAACCCCGCTCAGCAGGTACTGTCTTTCCGATTAGGAATGCTAAAATGAATTCCCTATTTATTTCAGTGATGTTTAAGAGGAGGACGCAAAGATTGAAATTGGGGACTCAGACTTTATTTTAGCTGAGCCACTGGTTTGCTAGATGGATGTTTTAATTTTTCAGAGGTTCAGTTTCTTTGTGTATAAAATGATGGGGTTAGATCATCATGGGGGCATCATTATTACTGGAATCTTTTACTTTCTCGGGAGTATAGTTTCTTTGTATATGAAGTGATGGGGATAGATCATTATAGGGGGTAGCGGTCAGGGAAAAGTCCGTGGAGAAGGGGTCTTGAGCTGGTCTGGTCTTTGAAGAGGAGACAGAATTTGTGTAAGTGAAGCATTCTGATGGACACGCAGAGGCGGGCGTGGATTTGAAGGGCTGGTCAGCTGCATGTGCGGCTGTGCCCACCCCCCTCGCCAGACACTCCTGTGGGCCTCCTGCTGCCACTTGCAGCCTGGCAGGCTCACGGCACCAGGGAGTTAACACACCAGGAGCAACTCTAACAAGGACTGACAGGAGCTGGTAGATTGATGACCCAGCTTCCTCAACCTCAGGCGGGACAGTTCTGAAGTATGTTCGCTCCACACTGTTTCCACGTTCCCCAGTGGCATCCATCAAGCCCAGTTGCCCACAGCTGTACACGCTTAGTCTTAAAGGATAATTTTTTTAAAGGCAAAATTATGACACTTGTCCACACATTTAAAAAAAACATTTTGTCAAAGACTTTTAAAATTCATTAGTGAATGAGAGAAACAGTAAAATGCCACAACTGATTTAAAAGTGGACTCAAATGACACATATGAGGGGTCTTCAAAAAGTTCATGGAAAGATTTGTATTATCTTTTATTTCTATTTTTCATGAACTTTTTGTAGTGCCCTCATATATATAAATATAAAACATTTTTTTTTCTCAAAAAGGGCTAGATGATAAATATTTTATGGTTTGCAGTCCACGTTTGCAACTATGCAATTCAGCCACTGTAGCATGAAACAGCTACAGTACAGACAGCAGGTTAATAAAGGAGTGGTTGCTGTGTTTCAATAAAGCTTTATTTACAAAAGCATGTGGTAGGTGCATTTGGCCTCCAGTTCTTCTTTGCAGACCCCTGGAATAGGCAATTAAGAATGTGGAAGTGAGGTGGATTTAAACAGAAACACACATAAAGTAGGGTTATGTGTGATCATGTTGATCTATTAATGAAAATGTTGTGACCAGAGGTTGACAGGAACTCTGTGTTTCCCCTAGGAGCACAGTGTTCGCTAATTCACTGTTGAGGAAGACTTTATAGAACAGAATTCCATGAAGTACAAGAGTTGATTATAGCTCCAAGGTAGCAAGGTGGAGGTAACCCAGAAGTGTGATCCAGACAGCACACCCAGTAATTCTTTCGAAATGTTTGCTGACGTCGCTTAACATGCCCTTTCGTGGCTGCCTCTCTTTCTGACTTCCTTAAAGGACTTGTCTCCCTTCCTTACCAGTGTATCCTGGGATCACCTCCCCAATAAACAACGTGCACACTAATCCTTACCTGAGAGTCTGCTTCTGGGGGAATGGAGACCAAGACAGGTTATACTGAGCAGAGGAGTCTGATGAGAGCTGAAGGCTGTAGAGCCATAATTAGCAGCTGAGATTGGAAACCTGGGTTGGATACAGAGCAAAAGGGGCTCTGGATACCCAAAGAAGGAATATGGATATTAATTTCAAAAAACAGGTAGTGAGCAGGGAGGCAAACTGCCAGGAAAGGGCGGTTCCTTTGGTGCAGGTCTGCAGGGTGGAGTAGGGTAGAGACAGACAGCGGCCATGTGAGGCGTCTGGGAGCTGCTGAAGCCATCAGGGCCTGAGTGGGTGTGGAAAATGAGAAGGAAGATGAGAAGCATTCGACAGGAAGACTGGGCAGAACTGTGGAGTGACTGCTGTGCAGAGGCAAGTAGCGGGGGAGTCAAGGTCCCTCCCTCTGAGGTTTCAGGCCTGGGGTTGTCATTAACAGAAGAGGGAGCACGGACTTCAGAGGAACGGAATGTTAAGTGGAAAGTCAGCATTTGAAGCTAAATTTGAGAGAAAGAAACCCAAAATGAGTGCTTCTTGAACTTTTTCTGTATGCAGATATTTCTGAGTCCAGAAAAGGAGGTAAAAAAGGAGCAAGACTTTACAAACCTTTGGTTTTTGATTTTATCTTGTTTTATTGGAACCAGACAAAATAAATAGTTGCAATCCAGAAGTAATGCGCAAGTCTGCCAACTGAATGATTTGACTTCTGTCTAATCTCTCTGTATACCATGATGAAATAATAAAAGGGTAGAAAATAATAAAAAACAGGGAACAGTAGAGAAAAGGAAACACTCTTAACTAAGAGAATAGGGCTAACCAGAGAATAGGGTCTGCAGAGAAAGCATCAGTTAAAACAGAAGCTTCCAGCTGTAGGGGAGCCTCATGTCTTACACAGAAGTGTCACAAGGCACATGATGCCATAACAGACAGGTAGAATGCGGATATGTGAGCAAAAGCCCTTTGTAAATCAAAATACCGTGTGCCAGCTGGGTTACTGTCCCAGAGGAATGGAACATTAGCTTGTTAAATTCAGACCCCACCATTTGGGTTAGGCCAGTGAGGACTGTGAGGAGGTTGGGTTGGAACAGCATTGAAGCAGATACAAACTGTCTTTCCTGACAATGAAAACACTTTCAGGGGCCGGCCCGGTGGCGCACTGCTACAGTGAGCTGCTTGGGAGCGTGGTGGCGCTCCCGCCGAGGGTTCGGATCCCACATACAGACCGGTTCCCACTCACTGGCTGAGCGAGGTGCGGGCGCA
>NW_007727177.1:116597-126501 GCF_000696425.1 Galeopterus variegatus
AAAAAAAAAAAAAAAAAAAAAAAAAAAAAAACCACTTTCAGCCTTCTGAAGAAGAGAAACAGGATAAAGTTTAGAGGAAGATAAAAGCATTACCTTCTAATCTTCACCTTCGCTGGAGATACCCCAAAGAGAGGGAGGCCTTGTTTTTCCAAGATAAGCAGCTTTTGAGTGATTCTTAGGCATGTTATCTACTTTCATATTATCTGCAGTAACTCTGAGTCAATAGAAGCTGATTATGGAGAGGTCATAACATTACCCCAGCCCCAGAGAAAGTGTGCTGTGGTGTCTTGATCTCAGACACAAGGCAGAGTGTTTTTCAATGCTTACTGGATGTGTTTTGACTTCCAAGATGAGAATGCTTGGAGGTGAAAGGCAGCAGGTTTAGGATTAAGAGCAGGATTGGAGGAGGAGCCCAGACTGGTATATCCGCAGTGAACAGCCCTAAGAAGAAGCCTTCAAGCACAGGAAGGAGCACAATACACAGGATGCTTTTAAGGAGAGAACATGACCTTTCACACTGGAAATTAAGAGCTAGAGAGAGATTAGGATGTCACAGGGCTGTTGAGTCCAAGCCCATCTGCTTTCTCCAAGTGCCACAAGGGTGTAACCAGGGCCACAGGACTGAACCTCATACTTCTGCAAATCAAGACTGGATGAAGATGGGAGAGGACTAAAACTAGGAGTAGGAGCCATGTCCAATCTGTTGTGAGCTCTAAGATCCTACCTGCCACCAGTAGTGCCCTAAAACATGGAAGGTGGAGGTAACCTAGAAGGATGCTCGAGACAGCATACAAGTAATTCTTTCGTAATATTTCCTGATGTCAGTAACACGCCCTTCCTTGGCTGCCTTCTCGTTCCTAAATCCCCTGCGGTACCTGTGCAGTGGGCTATGCACTGTGCCCAACTCCAGCCCTGCCCCTCCCCGGGGAGGAGAAGTCCTGGGTTAAACAGGTAGTGACATTCCTGAGCCCACGTTCCCCTCCCTGTCTCAACCATGCTCCAGATGCCTAGCGCTCTGGAATCCCTGCCTACGTGGCTCAAGCCTGCTGCCACCGCCAGCACAGGCTGCCTCCCAAACCCTCCACCCACAGCGACTCTGCTCCTGGGGTAGCTTCCACAGCCTGGAAGGCTCAGGAGGAAATATGAGATGGACAGTGCTTTGACGTGAAGGCTGGGGTGTCCACAGAGCTGTCAGAGGGAAGAGAGGAGTGACAAGCCGTGAGGTAGGTTCAGGATCACCCCATGTCCCCATGTTTAGGGACAAAATACCAAGGGGTGTGAAAATTTTAAATTGAAACCAGGCCTTCCAAGTCCTTCTAAAGGCACATCTGTCATGGTGGGAGAATAGAACATATTTTAATTAACAGTTTGTAGTCTTGATTTATAACTTTTAAATATTTAGACACGAAGTATATATAGGCCTCCATCTATCCTCTTTTCCCAGGTCCTGAAAATATTAGTGTCCACTCAGCATCCATTTGGGTGGCCTGAGAACCCAGACAAGGTCAAGAGCACTGTCTCCATTACGCACTCAGACCCTCCATGCATGGGCCCTTTGACCCTACATCCTATGCACTTCTTTTTACAAAAGTCTGATTCCTTGGCTATCATTATGACCTGAAGAAGGCTCCCTCAGACATGAGTTCAAACTCACCCTCAGATACTCTCCATGGATAGGAGGTGATCCTTCCGCCTTCCCTCTGCCTTGGGCTCCATGACAGCTGCACCTGCTCTGGCTGCCCCTCTTCCTCCGCCACCATAGAAGGCATCAGACACCTGAACGAGAGGATAGGAACGGGGTAGACCATTAGGAGGAAAACCCTAAGCTTCAAAGGGAACCTGCAGAACCTAGGAGAAACTATTCAGTAGTTGCAACCATGCGAAACTTAGTAATATGATCTGTGAAATTCACTGACCACGTATACTTGTTTTTCCCAGCAAGAGATATGAATCTCATTGGTCAACCAAGAGAGAGACTTTTAAACATGCCTGAACTTCTGAGACACAATTGCTGACACAAAACCACCTTTTTGGTGATGTTTCCATGACTCTGTTGTAGACACACAAAATATTAAGTTATTTTGGAGAAGAACTGTTTTTTTCTTTATTCATCTCCCTTGCTAATTTCCAGAATCTGTTTGCAGGATGGTATTAATACGTGTTGATAGAGCATTTACTATGTGTAGAAGGTGTAGTGGTATTTTGTTATTTTGATGCTGCCCTGCATGGAATGTGAGGATATAGAAGGAGGGTATTCTTCAGAAGAGGCCCAATTGTTCCCTAACCCACTTCTTAAAGGGAGGGATGGGAGTTTTAAGGCAGTAATCCCCACAGCACCTGACTGCAGTACACACACAAACACACAGAGAAGAAGTCGATTTGCTTGGCCAGTTATATTTCACTGCGAGTCTTTTGTTCATTTTGGTGGATTTTTTTATGTTGTTTTGTGGTCTCCAATGGTGATGTGATGGCTTGGACACATACCTGGAGATCTCTCTAATCCTGATTTGTGCAGAAATGAAAGAGTGGAGAAATGTGGTTGGCTAGGGACTTATACAGAGAGAAGAAAGGCTTCCAGATCACAGACTCTGTAGGAAAACCCAAGCACAGAAAGGACACATGGACTTCCCAAACCAACTTTCTTGTATTTCAAAGTGGTATAAAAAATGTTTTTATACCACTTTGACACTGTGGGTCAACAGCCTGATATATATGTTGCTGGCATTTTGTCCTACCTTGTCATTCTTGAAGCTATTTCTGCCTGTCATCTTATGCTTTTGAGGAAGCCATTCTTTTCAAGCCCTTCTTTTCAGCCTAGTTATTCTCTGTAAAATCTCATGCTGTTACTCATTCAACTAACATTTATCGAGCACATGCATGCCAGATAGGATCACCAATGTCTGGTTGCCTAAAGGAAATTTTTTTGTTCTCCTCCTCAACCTGTAAAGAAATGGAACCCACCAAGTCTAAAATAACAGACTGAACATTCCTTCAAGTTTTCTGATAGCACCATTTAACTTGATTAAGATAATAGCCAGGAATATTTTATGTCCTACTAGCGACAAATAATGTGGTTTCATGGATAAAGCTCTGATTTCAGTCTAGAGATGTAGTTTCTTACTTTCGCTGTCTTTTATTGCTTCCATGTATGAAGAATCAAATAAAAGCAGCCTCTTCAGAGACCTTGTCATCTAGAATTGGTGAATTCAATCCAGTGGTGGACTCACGAGAGCTGATGGTTAAATTTTCGTGAATTTTGCATCTGTTCGTGTCACGTTGGTAGCTTGAAATCAGACATGGGAAAGTGCTAAAACTTGGGGCTTTTCTTTACCAGTTGTTAACAATTTTCCAGCACATCACTGATTGAAGGGGAAAGTAAATATTCTAATGGGGAAGTGGAAAGTTTGGAAAGACATCAACACCATGCAGGATCAAAATGAAGGAAAAAGAAGCTACGTGAGATTCCACAATATGGGCCTGTATTAGTCTGTTTCTGTTGCTTATAACAGAATACGTGAAACTGGGTAATTTATTTCTCACAGATTTGGAGTCTGGGATGTCTAAGGCCCAGGGAACACATCTGGTGAGGGCCTTCTTTCCGGGGACTCTACAGAGTCCTGTGGCAACTTGGGTGTCAGATGGTGAGAAGGGCAAGAGCTCTTTCATGTGCTCTCCTTATAAAGCCACCACTCTACATCCATGACAGCCCACTAAAGCATTAATGAATTAATCTGTGAATGGGTTAATCTATTCATGAGGGCAGAGCCCTCATGATCCAGCCACCTCTCAAAGACCCCACCCTTCAAATACCATAATTGGATTTTCCATCCTCTTAACACTGTTGAAATGGGAATCAAGTTTCCAACACATGAACTTTTGGCAAACACATTTAACCCATAGCAGTGCCCTACAGGCTAGTTTATTACATAGGGATGATGTCCCTCTTTATTTCCTACATAGACGTGCCTGTCATGACATTTTTTTTTTTTTTTCCTTTTTTTGTCTTTTTTTACTGACCGGTAACAGGATCGCAACCCTTGGTGTCGCGCCCGTACCGGGGACCGGCAACGGGATCGCAACCCTCGGCGTTGCCCCTGCACTGCGCTCAGCCAGTGAGCGGGAACCAGTCTCCACATGGGATCCGAACCCTCGGCGGGAGCGCCGCCGCGCTCCCAAGTGGTGCACTCTCCATTGCACCACCGGGCCGGACCCTGTCATGACATTTTGACCCAGGACATTTTTATGTAGCCATTTGGATTTTGTGTATGTTCTTTATTCTTTGCTCTACTAATGACACAGGCTATTAGTAAACAAAACAAAAAGTTTTAGAAGAATAAAGAGCATTAAGTTTGGAATTACAATAGTCCATTGCTGAGCAACAAAAGATTCCTAGAGTGCCTGTGGAGAATTGCTTCCGCTTTTCCTACTGATGAACAAATACTAAATATCCAGTGTTGTAGTCATTTCATAATGAAATAAGTAAAGCTGCAGCCAAGATAATTAGTGATAGATCCAAACACAAACTGATGAATTGCATCTTGTGTATAATATTGGAAAGTGACTGGAAAGTGAAATAACCTTCATCCGAGAAAAATGACACTTGTAGAAGAAAACCTCACGACAGCTAAAACTACGCACAGTTATATTTGTTATTGACTAAAAATTGACAGAAGCATCAAATAACCTTAGAAAATTCAGATATTCAAAATTTAACCGAGGAAAGTTGGAACTTTATAGAAATAATAAAAACAACAACCACTTCACAGAGCGGGAACCTTGAACAGTAAAGATCTATAAATACAAAAATCCATTTGATCAATCACATCTCTAATATAAAGTTTATAAAGAACACAATTGATTCCTAAAAACTATTTTTCCATTGAGTTAAAATTAAATGGATATTCATGTGGAAAAATAAAGACTTGACCTTCTACCTCACACCATTCACAAAAATTAATTAGATGGGTCATAGCTCTGTGGTAAAAGCTAAAACTACAAAGCTTTGAGAACAAAACATAGAATCCTCAATAGCTTTAAATTCTTATATCAGAAAAGAAGAAAGGTACAAAATTAAAATAGAACTCAAAAAAAAAGTTGTAAGCAGTTTAACTGCATTGTATAAGAAAAAAGACCAAGGAATTAAGATGGCTTAATGGAGTTTGCTCCAGAAAATATTTTCTCCATGAAAGTTATCGATATTGGGCTGGCCAGTTAGCTCACTTGGTTAGAGCACGGTGCTGATAACACAAAGGTCAAGGGCTCAGATCCACTTACCAGCCGGCTGCCAAAATAAATAAATAAATAAATAAAAGCAGAAAATTATTGATACTATATAATTCCAACTGAAATAATTGTGTTTATTAAACATGGAGTTAAAGCTTCCTTGAGGTCACAAAGACCAGGTTAAAATAACAGGGTAAAAACATTTTAACAACAGTCCACAAATCTGTCTCATGGTCAAAAAGCTAAATCAATTGCATTTCATCCCAGTTGAAAACTTAAATTAAAAAGAGAGATATAAACACAGCAAAGCCTCCACTTTGCTGAAAAATTAGAAACGTGGCTTTTATCTGTCCTCCTCACCCCAGATTGAAGCATCTTGCCTCAGACGGTCCAGAGGTTTCCCTCTGCTGTATTCTTCTAAGAATTCCTCATCAGAGGTGACATCTGCAAGTACTGTTCCAGTTTCATGGGCATGTTCTTTAGTTTATTACAAGATCTTTGAATTAAACTTTTTTTTTTTTTTTTTTTTTTAAAGATGACCGGTAAGGGGATCTTAACCCTTGACTTGGTGTTGTCAGCACCATGCTCAGCCAGTGAGCAACCGGCCATCCCTATATGGGATCCGAACCCGGGGCCTTGGTGTTGTCAGCACCACACTCTACCGAGTGAGCCACGGGCTGGCCCATGAATTAAACTTTTGATAAGAGGGTGATAAGCCTCTTAAAGTCCTACCCACTTCTGAGAACTCGTGGTTTCCTATTTGGTCAAAGAGTATTTGACAGAAAGGAAGATGGATCTACCCAAACTGCTCAAGACACTCTGTCACACACTCTCTCTCTCCTCACCCCCTGTGGTCTAATGGCCCCTCATGTCTGTTTACTTAGGATATCTACTCTCTATAAATTGAGCTGTCACGTGGCTCCAAATCCAGCTTTCAAGCTAAAGCACCTACTCTGTGACTCTCAAATTCTTGCACAGAGGATTCTGTTTCGTCGGAGAACAGCCAGTGAATTACTAGCCTGGGTCAGTTGTCCAGCCCTGGTCCAATCAGCTGAGGGGATGAGGGGGGTCAAATCACATGCTGCATCTCAGGCACACGACATGAGTCCCTTCCAGCTGTACGACAGGGGGTGTGGGTGGGTCACACAGGGCCTATGAGTGAGGGAAGCAGCTCCATGGGCGCTGGTGAACTGGAAGAGCTTATATCCTGTCTAAAGAGAATGCCCAGAGTCAGCCAATTGTGGCCATGCTGGAATCAGACCCTAGTGTTATAGGAGAAGCTTGATGGATACATTTTATGAACAATGCCCTGATTTTGTACCAGTTGTAGCAGACACCGTGGAATCCTTCTCATGTCCCTGTTGGGGGGACTTAGCATTTCCATGTATGCTGGCCCAATTTCCAGCTGCCAACATTGCCTAAGGCTCTCTTTGGCCACTAGAGCCCGTTCTATCCATACAGGGGCTTGTTGGAAGTGCTGGTGAGTTAAGGCCCCCTGGGGGTGGCTCTCAACCACAGACTTGGGGGAGTTGGTGGACAAATACCCCATCTCCCTCCTCCCCCTTTGAGACAACTCTAAGGCATCATGTACACTGGCTCCCAGAGTTCCCCAGATGGGTTAAAGTCTGGTCGCCCACAGTAATGACTTGCTTGCTAATATGCCTTGTATTGGTTCCTCTCTCTTCTTTGTATCTCACCCCACGCCCCCACCAGTGTTACCCAAAGTCACCTCTAATAAACCACTTGGACATGTGTCCTTGCCTCAGGGTCTCTGGAGACAGTTAATTCAAAAAATTTTTTAATATCTTACTTACTTAATATATTGTGTCTGCAGTGTGGATTCACTCTAAGAGCTGCCAGGTTACAACCTCCAATGAAAAGTAACCATCTGTGTAGACTCTTACCATCATGGACGGAGAGCCTTGGAAAAGAAAGCTCTAAACTCAAGTGCTAACAGGTTGCCGAGTAGTGTGTGGCTTCTCCATTCACAGGATCCTTTGGGTGAATAGTTGAGGTAGCTTATGACACTTCCCATTGTATTTGTGAAGTCACGGCACACACATGCAGTGTCATGTGACCACTTAGCACGTGCAGCTTTTCAAGTGAGGAGGTTTGCAAATACCCACATTTTTCAGTGACCTTGGGGGTAGCATCCTCTCTCCCTCCTCAACCGTGTTCCAGGTGAGCAGAGTCCATCAGCCCTGAGGCCAGAACCACAGGCTCAGGAGAAGCTGTCGCTCAAGGGGGCAATAAGGAATGCCTGCAGGGATGTAAGAGAGAAATACACAGGAGGCTAATTCTTGAACAGCCCAAGGGGGGAGATGAGGGCATTGGGTGGGAGGTGACAAAGGCAGTGTCCCACCCTAGAAAAGGAAGACTTTCTCACCAGCAGATCTGCCCATCTATTGCCCTTGGACGGCTGCACTGCCACCGGCTGCATGGGCACTGGCAGAGCTTCTGCAGTGTGGACAGGGTGAGAGTTCCCGTGAGTCTGTGAGCCAGTTTTTCAAGGAAGGAAGGAGTGGACCTCCACCAGAATTAGCCAACTTACAGGCTAACCCTGTAAGTGGCAGAAATGACAGTTTTACCTCTGGGTACCTTGCTAAAAAAAAAAAAAATTCTTTTATTTCCTCAATTCAGTTGCTCTTAGGAATATTGATGCCTGAGCATTGCTCCTAATGCTATTTTATAACACAATTTATTGAGTAAGGGGGTTAGGAATACAGTTCTTTACTTCTTTTTTTTGTGTGTGTGTTTTGTCTTTTTCCGTGTCCGGCAACGGATCGCAACCCTCAGTGTTGCCCCCGTACTGGACCGGGGACCGGCAACGGGATGGCAACCCTCGGTGCTGCTCCTGCGCCTCGCTCAGCCAGTGAGCGGGAACCGGTCTGTATGTGGGATCCGAACCCTCGGGCGGGAGCGCCGCTGCGCTTCCCAAGCGGCGCACTATCCAGTGTGCCACCGGGCCGGCCCCCAGTTCTTTACTTCTGATTTCTTACTTTTTCATACATTTGTTTCTCATTTCGATGAAAAAATTTCATGATCTTAAAACTTTTTTTAAAAAAAAGTTTGACTCAGGGAAAACCAGTGCTGGACAGTGATACAAGATGCTTTAAAAAAAAATTAAAAATCCACATGAATTGTTAAGCCAGAGCCTGGAATAATGTTTTTCTGTCCAACTTATAAAATCCATGGTAATGCAAAGATAATTGTGGAAATATTCAGAGACCTTCCCTGGATCGAGACACAGAGCCACCCCCACTTGCTTCTACCTCTCCTAGAAAAGATGAAAAGCATTAAAAAGAGAGCTCTGTCTTCGTGGGAGCTGCTTAAGGAACTAGGCAAAAAAGTGCATTTCTCAGATTTGGGCTTGACCTGACAGGTCCCCTGGGGTGAGTCACTTTCTCCTACTTCAGTCAATTTGGCTGTAAAATAATTATAATAACGAGGTCTTGTTTACTAAGACTGAAGTCCACATTGCCTTGCCTCATTCGATTGCTAGGCAGAAAAAATAAAGGTGGTGATTAGAAAGCTCCTGTGGCCAGCTCTCACAGCAGCTTGGAGACGAGAATCCATGACTTGGATAAGTTAAGTGTCTTTTAAATTGGACTTGTGAGGGGTGGATTCCAACACACAGGGATTGCAGCTACTGCTGCTCCGGTGGGTTTGCACCTGTGACCTAAAGCAAATGAAATAGGAAGGGTGCAGGGAGGGGGCTGGGGCTATGTTGGTCAAAGAATACAGAATTTTTTTTTTTTGTCCTTTTTGAGACCGGCCGCACCGCGCTCAGCCAGTGAGTGCTGTGAGCGCACCGGTCATCCCTATATAGCATCCGAACCCGCGGCGGTAGTGCTGCTGCGCTCCCAGGGCCGCACTCTCCCGAGTGCGCCACGGGCTCGGCCCGCTAAGAGAGTAAATTTTGAGTGTTCTCACCACAAATAAATGATAAGTATGTGAAGTACTGCATATGTTAATTAGCTTGATTTAGCCATTATGCCATGTATACATGTTTCAGAACATCATGTTGTATGTACATCATAAATATATAGCATTTCTACTCATCAATAAAATAATTTAAAATTTAAAAAAATACCCTCCCCCCAAAATAGGAAGGGTACAGTTTGACTAAATAGTTGAAAGGAGTTGGGAAAGGGAGGAGAGGGGACTGGAAAGAGGCGTCTCTGAAGACATCTCAGACCCTCTGTCTTGCCACGATCTGGCCAGTGGCCAGGGAGAGCGAACGCTGGAAGAGTGACTCAACCCAGCGCCGCGGTTAGTGAACCGGAAATTGGGGATTCTGTGTCTCAATCCCCAGTGTCCAAGTGGTGGTGGCCCCGGCGCCTGTCCTCAGTCACTCTCAGTGGAATGGGTTGAAGAGGCAGCCGGAGCAGCCTGGAGCCTGGCCAGAAGACTCGGAGTCCTTTCTGCTTTTAAGGACAGACCTTCCTTTGCCTCAGCAGCAGCTCTTGGGGCCACATGGAAAGCCACAGCTTGGTTTACTATAAAGTGACAGAACCTGGCGTTTCTGGGCGTTTCCTGCCTTTGTCCTTTAGCCCCACTAGCCCGATCAGCTTCGTTTACATTCTTTCAGTGGTGTTATTGAAATCGCTTGGCAGCTCCAAAATATTTGCAGCGTCCTTCAGTCCCATTAGGGCTGCTTTTTTTTTTTTTTTTTTTTTTT